>NW_021218166.1:0-9625 GCF_002162155.2 Triticum dicoccoides
AGGTGGGTCTTCTTGTCCTGGGAACGCTTAAAGGGCCCCACCATATCAAGACCCCAAGTAGCAAAAGGCCAAGTGATAGGAATCATCCGTAGTTCTTGAGCCGGAAAATGAGCCCTGCGTGAAATTTTTTGACAAGCATCACATCGCTTTACCAAATCGTCCGCATCAGCATGAGCCGTCAACCAGTAAAATCCATGACGGAAAGCTTTGGCAACCAGTGACTTTGAACCGGCATGATGACCACAATCCCCTTCATGAATTTCTCATAGAATCTCTTGACCTTCTTCTGGAGAAACACAACGTTGAAATACTCCTGAAACGCTACAGCGGTGTAACTCGCCATTGTGAATAACCATGGACTTGGATCGCCGGACTATCTGTCGAGCCAGGACTTTATCATCTGGTAGTTCGCCCCGGTTCAAATACGCCAGATACGGAACTGTCCAATCCGGCACAATATGCAAAGCAGCCACCAATTGAGCCTCCGTATCAGGAACAGCCAAATCCTCTTCTGTAGGCAACTTAACAGACGGGTTATGCAAGATATCTAAAAAGGTATTAGGAGGTACCGGTTTACGCTGAGATCCAAGCCGGCTCAAAGCATCTGCTGCTTCGTTTTTCCGCCGATCGATATGCTCAACTTGATACCCTTTGAAGTGACCCGCCACAATATCCACCTCAAGGCTGTAAGCCGCCATGAGTGGATCCTTAGAATCCCATGTACCAGAAACTTGCTCAGCAACCAGATCAGAATCTCCGAAACAACGAACTCGACTTAAGTTCATCTGTTTGGCCAGACGGAGACCATGGAGTAAAGCTTCGTACTCAGCTGCATTGTTAGTATAGGGAAACATCAAGCGGAGGACATAGCAAATTTTATCACCTCGAGGGGAAGTGAGAACTACTCCAGCCCCCGAGCCCTCCAACAGCATGGGTCCATCAAAATAAATAGTCTAGTATGTATTATCCGGTTTGTCTTCTGGTGCTTGCAACTCGGTCCAATCATTGATAAAATCTACGAGGGCCTGAGATTTGATGGCTGTTCGGGGTACATACTTCAAACCGTGTGGTCCAAGCTCAATCTCCCACTTTGCAACCCGGCCAGTTGCTTCCCTGTTTTGAATTATATCGCCCAAAGGAGCAAAACTAAGCACTGTGATGGGATGGCCTTGAAAGTATTGCTTGAGTTTTCGACTTGCCATAAAACCCCATACACCAACTTCTGTCAATGTGGATAGCGTTGTTTTGACACGATTAGGACTTCACTGATGTAGTATATAGGTCGTTGAACCGGATATTCCTTCCCAGCTTCCTTATGCTCAACCACAATTGCCACACTGATCGCTCGGGCATTGGCAGCCACGTATAACAGCAAAGGCTCATTACCAACTGGGGCTGCAAGAACCGGCGGTTCAACCAACTGCCGCTTTAACTCCTCAAAAGCCGCATTGGCTGCATCACTCCAGACGAAATCATCTATCTTTTTCAACATCTGATATAAAGGAATTGCCTTCTCTCCCAGACGACTGATAAACCAGCTAAGGGCTGCAATCCGACCTGCTAGACGCTGAACATCATTGATACACTTCAGTTTAGCCAGGGATGTGATTGCCTTAATATTTTTCGGATTAGCCTCAATGCCCCTGTTGGATACAAGAAAACCGAGAAGCTTGCCTGCTGGAACACCAAAAACACATTTATCTGGATTAAGCATCATCTTGTAAACCCGAAGATTGTCAAACGTCTCCTTGAGATGATCTATCAGTGTTTCCTTCTTCCTGGATTTTACCACAATGTCATCCACATAGGCATGAACATTACGCCCAATCTGCATGTGAAGACAATTCTGCACACAACGCTGATAAGTTGCCTGGGCACTCTTGAGCCCAAAGGGCATAGAAACATAGCAGAAGGCTCCAAAGGGAGTGATGAAAGCTGTCTTCTCTTGGTCCTTAACTGCCATCTTAATCTGATGATATCCTGAATAAGCATCCGAAAAACTCAGGCGCTCACAACCCGCCGTCGCATCAATGATGTGATCAATACGCGGGAGAGCAAAGGGATCGGTCGGACAATCTTTATTCAAATATGTGTAGTCCACACACATACGCCAAGTGCCGTTTTTCTTAAGAACAAGCACCGGATTAGCTAGCCATTCAGGATGAAAAACTTCAACGATAAACCCGGCAGCCAACAGCTAGGCTACCTCTTCACCAATTGCCTTACGTCTCTCCTCATTAAAGCGACGAAGAAATTGCTTGACAGGTTTAAACTTGGGATCAATATTGAGAGTGTGCTCAGTGAGTTCCCTCGGTACACCTAGCATGTCAGAAGGTTTCCATGCAAAAATGTCTCGGTTCTCATGGATGAACTCGATGAGCATGCTTTCCTATTTCGGATCCAGATTTGTGCTGATGCTAAACTGCTTGGACGAATCGCCAGGCACGAAGTCAACAAGCTTAGTCTCATCAGCCGCTTTGAAATGCAGGGTTGGGTCATGTTCAGTGGTGGGCTTCTTCAGAGGGGTCATATCTGCCGGATCAACATTTTCCTTATAGAACTTTAGCTCCTCTGTAGCACAAACCGACTCAGCATAGGCCGCATCACCTTCCTCGCAGTCCAAAGCAATTTTACGACTTCCGTGAACCGTAATAGTCCCTTTATGACCTGGCATCTTGAGTTGCAAGTAAATATAACAAGGCCTTGCCATGAATTTTGCATAAGCCGGTCGCCCAAACAGTGCGTGGTACGGGCTCTGGATTCTCATGACTTCAAAGGTCAATGTTTTAGATTGGGAGTCATGTTCATCCCCGAACACAACTTCCAAAGCGATCTTACCTACGGGATATGCCGATTTACCTCGTACCACACCATGAAAAATAGTGTTGGGCGGTTTAAGATTCTTGTCTGTCAACCCCATGCGACGGAAGGTCTCATAATACAGAATATTGATACAGGAGTACTTTGGTAAACTTATAACCTCCACCTGAGGTGCCACCACCAAAGCCAGTTGACCCGGATTGTCCACCCGGGGCAGATGATCCTCCCTACTCCACACGATAGGTTATTCGGACCACCGCAGATAGCGTGGTACAGCCGGTTCAACAGCATTAACTGCCCTCTTGTGAAGCTTATGATCATGCTTGCACAAACTAGTGGTGAATACATGATACTGCCCATCATTCAACTGCTTTGGGTGACTCTGGTACCCCGACTGCTGCTGATTTCCTTGATTATTTTGCTGGTTATTACCACCTTGGTTGTTCTAGTTGCCATGATTATTCTGAAACCCAGAGTTTGAACCGGCGCCACTATGAAAACCTGGACCTGAACCACCCGACGGACCCTGATCATACCAGAAAAGATCAGAGTTTTTGAACTCCTTCATAATGTTACAATCCTTCCAGAGATGCGTTGCAGGAGCCTCCTTGGTCCCATGCTTTGGACAGGGCTGATTCAACAGACGCTCCAGATTCATCGCCCCGCCGCGTTGGGGCGGTTTACCTTTATGATGTTGTACATTAGCGTTAGCCACAAAATCTGAATCTGCTTTACGCTTACCATTATTCCCATGGCCTCCTTGGTTGTGCTGATGCCCTTTTGCACCGTCGTTCTTCTTTCCCTTCTCCGGTTTCTCATTATCAGAATCGGGATCCTTGGTATTATCAGAATCGGCATACTTGACCAAAGCTACCATGAGGGTTCCCATGTCGTTGTAGTGGCGCTTGAGCCGTCCCAACTTCATCTTCAGTGACTTAAGCCGGCAACTGTGCTCCAGTGTTATAATTGCTTGACCAGCGTTAATCCGATCGGATGAGTGCAAAACTTCTGAAACCCGGCGTACCCAATGAGTTGTTGACTCGTTCTCCCCTTGAACACAAGCGTCCACATCCATAATGGACATGGGCTGTTTGCACGTGTCTTTGAAATTGGCTATAAACCGGGCCTTCAAATGATCCCATGACTCGATGGAATTAGCTGGTAGATTTTTCCACCAAGTACGGGCCATTCCTTCCAACATCATCGTGAAGTACTTTGCATAGGCCGCTTCGTCTACATCCAGCATCTCCCTTGCCATCTCATAACTCTCAACCCACGCCTCAGGTGGCTGATCCGCCGTGTAATTAGGCACTTTGCATGGACCCTTGAAATCTTTGGGCAGACGCACATTACGGAGAGCTGGAATAAGGCACGACACTCCCCAGGAACTGAAGGCAAGCCCGGTGCCTCGGTCAACTGACGCTGCTGGCTGAACCGGCGCGGGTTGATAACGACCCAAAGCGACATCCCTTTGTGCCCTGCCATGATCCACCACATCTTGAGCATTACGATGCCGCGTGCTGCTAGAAACTTCCGGTTCATCCATACGCCTGCTATAGCTTGGGCTCAGACGAGGGGTTGAATGAATTCTATCCCGGCTATACGAATAAGCATGCTGCTATACCACGGCGGTTTGAAGAAGGTCTCTCGCCCGCCGCGTTTCAATTGCTGCTATTGAATTGCCCTCCAATAGAAATGGCTGCCAGGCGTGACGCTGCGGCAATCATGTTATCCAGAGGGCTCGAGAAGTGACCCGGTGGTGTAGACGCGTATTGCGGCGGGTTATCTGTTTGTCGGGGTGGCTCTGTTATCCGTAGTTGATCCGGAGCTGTCCTAGGTGCATCAGTCCGGTTTGCAGCTGCCGGATTGCTCGGCCCAGCGCCTCGCGTCTGAAAGAGATTTAACCCTTCGTAAACCGGCGGCAGACGAGACCGGTACTTCCTTCGCATTACATCCTCTGATGCGGTCCGATCCAGCATGAGCTGGTAATTCTGTGCCTGTATCCGTTATGACTGGGCATCCAAAGCAGCCCTTTCTTCAGCCATGCTAGTATCCTCAGTTGCCAGGTCCTCCTTACCCTGTATTATTTGGTCTCCACATTGTGCTGATCCTGCGTCTCCGGAGTGACTGTTGTGGTTAACAAGGTTGCCCAAGCATCCATCAAACCAGAGAGGACTTGAGCCGGTCGGCGCGCCGGGACTCCTGTCACGGCTTCTGATCCAGTATTCATTGCTGCTGTAGACGAAGACTGCAACGTGGGCTGCGCTCCGGCCATGTAAACAACAACCCGACTTGGCGGTTCAAGGAGGTCCGGAATACTGTTGCCATCGGAATATCCTTTGAACACACTGTTATGAATCTGGTGCAAGGACTCAGTTTCGCCAGTGGATGACTCGTCGTCGGAATATACGGCCGTCTCACCTTCAGACACCGGTTCAGATCCGATCCCATGGAAACATCCTACAAACGCACGCTTCCCGGCGGGCTTAACCCAGGCTGGACTCGCACGCTGAGCCGTCTCGACGAGGTCGGTGCAGATGTCCGGCTAAGGGCCCGGTTCACCGATCTTGCCGATGAAGACATGAATTCCGCCAAAGGGGACCTGGTACCCGTACTCGATTGAGACGGCCTCGGGGCTCCATCCTTCGTCGTCGATGTAGAGCTTGCCGCGACGACTCTTGGTCATCCGGCCGACCACGTACCCCTTGAGTCCTTCAAAGTTGCCCTTCAAGAACTCGAAACCATCGTGCGATAGCCCCACGGTGGGCGCCAACTGTCGTGGAATTAACACGTCAGATGTCCTCATGAAAGGACTTAGTCGTGGAGCCATCGCAACGGGTTAGCTTGAAGGGGTTAAACCGGACAAGGGACACAGGAGTTTATACTAGTTCGGCCCCTTCGATGAAGGTAAAAGCCTACGTCTAGTTGTGATGGGATTAATTGGGTTTCGATGATCAGGCAGCAAATACGCTTGCCTGAGTCTCGAGTTGTTGTTTGTTTGTTGTCCTTGACCCGCCGCCGGGTCGTCCTTTTATATACACAGATTGACGCCCGGCCGGTCTACAGAGTCCCGAAGCCGACTCATACAAAGTGTTCTGTTTGGTCTCTCCTTCCCTAACTTACATTACAAGTTACATAGTCATGGCGGTTTACCACTATGGGCCCTAATCCGCCTTTGGGCTTTAGGCCTCTAAGCTTGCTTAATAACTTCACCATCTTCTGGATTCTTCATGGGCTTTGGCATAGTCGAGGGTGAACCGGTCCCTCCTGGCCGGTTTACACTCAGTAGCTATATCCCCAACACCTAGGGTTTGCAATAAATTAACCAAATCCACACAAAAGAAAGATCTCAACCAATCAAAAGGAGGGAAATGGGGGGAGGTACCTTGGGTGATGAAAATGCTCTGGAACCATCGGTGACATCTCAAGCAAATGGAGGGGATCTAGGGGGGGTTGTGAGGGGAGAGAGGAGGGAGAGGGGCTTAGCACAGGGAAGAAGATGAGTGGGGAAGAAGATTGGTGGAGGGGCCCACAAACTTAGATATTCTTCTCCTAAGCATGATATCAATGAGTCTCTCAAAGCAATGAGAATTTCCATTGATGAGTGCTAGGAAAGAACCGCTAGATTGCGTGCTAAGAATGATTGCTTTATAAAGGTGTGTTCTTCTAGTTTCCATGAAAATAATGATGAGGATCTTAAAGTTACTGATGCGTCTCCTATTAGATATTTGTTTTTCAATATGAATCTTGATAATTATGGGACTGAAGATGAGTCAACTTTACCTAGAAGGCGTCCCAAGAATTCGGAGTTTCTAGATCTTGATGCTAAATTTGGTAAAAGTGGGATTGGAGAGGTCATGACTTTAAATAGCATTGAACCCACTATCTCGGACTTCAAGGAATTTGATTATGATAATTATTCTTTAGAAGGTTGTATTTCCTTGTTGCAACCCGTTGGTAATTATCCTCATGCTTATAGTCAAAATAAAGCTTTTACCAAACATATCGTTGATGCCTTGATGCAATCTTATGATGAAAAACTTAATTTGGAAGTTTCTATAGCTAGAAAACTTAATGATAAGTGGGAACCTACTATAAAGATTAGAATTAAATATCATGAGTGTTTTGCTTTGTGTGATTTGGGTGCTAGTGTTTCCACAATTCCGAAAACTTTATGTGATATTCTAGGTTTCCATGATCTTGATGATTGCTTTTTAAATTGGCACCTTGCGGATTCCACCATTAAAAAGCCAATGGGAAGAATGAATGATGTTCTCATTGTTGCAAATAGAAATTTGGTTCCCGTAGATTTTATCGTTCTTGATACAGATTGCATTCTTTCTTGACCTATTATTCTTGGTAGACCTTTCCTTAGAACGATTGGTGCGATTATTGATATGAAGGAAGGGAATATTAGATTCCAATTTCCATTAAAGAAAGGCATGGAGCACTTTCCAAGAAAGAAAGTCAAATTACCTTATGAATCTATCATGGGAGCTACTTATGAATTTAGTGCCAAAGATGGCACTACTTAGACCTATCTTCGCTTTTATGCCTAGCTAGGGGCATTAAACGATAGCGCTAGTTGGGAGGCAACCCAATTTTCTTTCTGTTTTTTGTTTTTGTTCCTGTTTAGTAATAAATCTTGCATCTACCCTCTGTTTAGATGTGTTTTTATCTTTTAATTAGTGTTTGTGCCAAGTAGAACCTATGATGATAGTTGATTTGATTCTGCTGAAAAACAGAAACTTTGCGCACACAAATTTAGTTTTGTTAAATCACAGAAACGTGATTTTGCGTTGATTCTTTTTTCTGCTGATCAATAGACAAATCATCCAGGACTTCCTATTTTGGTAGGATTTTTCAGTTCCAGAAGTTTGCGTAAGTTACAGATTGCTACAGACTATTCTGTTTTTGACAGATTCTGTTTTTCATGTGTTGTTTGCTTATTTTGATGCATCTATGGCTAGTAAAATAGTTTATAAACCATAAAGAAGTTGGAATACAGTAGGTTTAACACCAAAATAAATAAATAATAAGTTCATTACAGTACCTTTTATGGTGGTTTTGTTTTCTTTCACTAACGGAGCTTATAAGATTTCCTGTTGAGTTTTGTGTTGTGAAGTTTTTCAAGTTTTGGGTGAAGCTTTTATGGACTATGGAATAAGGAGTGGCAAGAGCCCTAAGCTTGGGGATGCCAATGGAACCCCAAGATATTCAAGGATAGCCAAAAGCATAAGCTTGGGGATGCCCCGGGAAGGCATCCCCTCTTTCGTCTTCGTTCATTGGTAACTTTACTTGGAGCTATATTTTTATTCGTCACATGATATGTGTTTTGCTTGGAGATTCATGTATTATATTAGTCTTTGCTTTTTAGTTTACCACAATCATCATTGCTGTACACACCTCTTGGGAAAAGCCCACTTGATTAGAATTTGCTAGAATACTATATGTGCTTCACTTATATCTTTTGAGCTTGATAGTTTTTGCTCTAGTGCTTCACTTATATCTTTTAGAGCACGGCGGTGACTTAATTTTGAAGAAATTGCTAGTCTCTCATGCTTCACTTATATTATTTTGAGAGTCTTTTAGAACAGCATGGTATTCGCTATGGTTACAAATTTGGTCCTAGAATGATGAGCATCCAAGTTGGGTATAATAAAAACTATCATAGAAAGTGAATTGGATGCTATGATCAATTTGATACTTGATAATTGTTTTGAGATATGGAGGTAGTGATATTAAAGTCATTCTAGTTGAGGTGATTATGAAAAATGCTTGTGTTGAGGTTTGTGATTCCCGTAACATGGACGTATGGTGAACCACTTTGTGATGAAGTTGGAGCACAATTTTATTTATTGATTGTCTTTGTTATGAGTGGCGGTCGGGGACGAGCGATGGTCTTTTCCTACCAATCTATCCCTCTAGGAGCATGCGCGTAGTACTTTGTTTTTGATGACTTGTACATTTTTGCAATAAGTATATGAGTTCTTTTGACTAATGTTGAGTCCATGGATTATACGCACCCTCACCCTTCCACCATTGCTAGCCTCTCTTGTGCCGCGCAACTTTCACCGGTACCATACACCCACCATATACCTTCCTCAAAACAGCACCATACGTACCTATTATGGCTTTTCCATAGCCATTCCGAGATATATTGCCATGCAACTTTCCACCGTTCCGTTCATATGACACACATTACTTTTGTCATATTGCTCTTTGCATGATCACGTAGTTGACATCGTATTTGTGGCAAGGCCACCTTCATAATTATCATACATGTCTCTCTTGATTCACTGCATATCCCGGTACACCGCTGGAGGCATTCATATAGTGTCATATCTTGTTCTAGCTTTGAGTTGTAATTCTTGAGTTGTAAATCCATAAAAGTGTGATGATCTTCATTATTAGAGCATTGTCCCAGTGAGGAAAGGATGATGGAGACTATGGTCCCCCCACAAGTCGCGATGAGACTTCGGACTTAAAAAAAAGGCCAAAAAAAGAGAAAGGCCAAAAAAAGAGAATAAGAAAAAAAATGAGATAAAAAGAGAGAAGGGACAATGCTACTATCTCTTTTTCCACACTTGTGCTTCAAAGTAGAACCATGATCTTCATGATAGAGAGTCTCCTATGTTGTCACTTTCATATACTAGTGGGAATTTTTCATTATGGAACTTGGCTTGTATATTCCAATGATGGGCTTCCTCAAAATTCCCTAGGTCTTCATGAGCAAGCAAGTTGGATGCACACCCACTTAGCTTCTTTTCTTGAGCTTTCATATATTTATAGCTCTAGTGCATCC
>NW_021218167.1:0-1278 GCF_002162155.2 Triticum dicoccoides
GCGGCGCGGGAGAGGCTGGGCGTGGCGGAGCGGACGCGTCCGGTCCGTCCCGGACACGTCCGGCGGCGGCGGTGGATGGATCTAGGGTTAGGGGGAAGAGTGGAACCGCGAATTTGAAGGAGGGGGGTCTATATATAGGCATAGAGGGAGCTAGGAGAGTCCAAATGAGGTGCGGTTTTCGGCCACGCGATCGTGATCGAACGATCTAGATGATGGAGCAGAGTTAGGTGGGTTTTGGGCCAAATTGGAGGGGTGTTGGGCTGCAACACACACGAGGCCTTTTCGGTCCCTCGGTTAACCGTTGGAGTATCAAACGAAGTCCCAATGGTACGAAACTTGACAGGCGGTCTACCGGTAGTAAACCTAGGCCGCTTGGCAAGTCTCGGTCCAATCCGGAAATGTTTAATCCCCACACACGAAAGAAGGCTAGAAATGACCACCGGAGGAGAACGAAGCGCCAGAATGCAAAACGGACAACGGGAAAAATGCTTGAATGCCTGAGATGAGCACATATGCAAATGCAATGCACATGATGACATGATATGAGATGCATGACAACAATAACAACACACAGAGACAAAACTCGAACCCGAGGAAATAAATATAACTTAACGCCGGAAACGGCAAGAGTTGGAGTACAAATAGGGAAAGTTATATCCGGGGTGTTACATCCACGTACCCTCATAGACCGTAAGAGCAAGCGTTATGACAACGCGGTTGATGTAGTCGTACGTCTTCACGATCCGACCGATCTTGGTACCGAAAGTACGACACCTCCGTCATCTGCACACATTCGGCTTGGTGATGTCCCACGAACTCTTGATCCAATTGAGTGTCGAGGGAGAGCTTCGTCAGCATGACGACATGATGTTGGTGATGATGAAGCTATCGGCGCAGGGCTTCGCCTAAGAACTACGACGATATGACCGTGGTGGATTACGGTGGAGGGGGGCAACGCACACGGCTAAGGGATCAATGATCAACTTGTGTGTTCTAGGGTGCCCCCTTCCCCTGTATATAAAGGAGCAAGGGGGGAGGCCGGCTGGCCCTTGTGGCACGCCTGGAGAGGAGGAGTCCTCCTCATAGTAGGAGTAGGACTCCCCTTTCCTAGTTCCACTAGGAGGGGGAAAGGAAGGAGGAGAAGGGAGAAGGAAAGGGGGGCGCCGCCCCCTTCCCTAGTCCAATTCGAACTAGAGGGGGAGGGGCGCACGGCCCTGCCTCGGCCGACCCTCTCTCTCTCTCTGCACTAAAGCCCATGTGGCCCATTAGTTCCCCCCC
>NW_021218168.1:0-7427 GCF_002162155.2 Triticum dicoccoides
GCGCTAGGCTGGGCCGGCAGGTGGGCCGAGTTGCAGGCGCCAGGTAAGTTTCCTTTCTGTTTTTTTTTTCTTTTTCTATTTTTCTGCAACTTTGTTGAATTTTTAAAAATACCTAGGCAACTCCTAAAATCACCAAACTGCTTCTGGTCCATAGTTGGATTATTTCCAACATGAAACATTTCAGTTTAGGAATATTTGAGCATTTGAAATATTTTATATAATTTCAAATGCCCAAATTCAAATACTTATCATTTAATCCAAAGACCCTAAGATGACCTAGAAAATTGTGCAACACTTTTGGCAGAGGTTCTGAACCAAGACAAAAATGATGGACATTTTAGAAGGGCATTTCAGGTTCATTGAAAAAGTTTTTAGTAAACCCTAGTTGGTTTCAGAGGGGGCTGGGGGTTCTGGCATCCCCATTTCAAGTTTCTGATGAAAGAGTAGACATGATGCAACACTCTAATGCATGAACTAGCTAGGGTGTGACAGACCAACAGTAAGTAAAGGGAAGGGAAGGATGAAACCAGTGACTCGTTGAAGACAATGATTTGTTGGACCAGTTCCAGTTGTTGTGATAATTGTACGTCTGGTTAGGGCGGCTAGGTATTTAAACCTGAGGACACACAGTCCCGGACACCCAGTCTTGAACATGCAGCTAAGGACACCCAGTCCTCACTGTATTCCCCTTGAACTAAGGTCACACAGACCTCGCCCAATCACTCTGGTAAGTCTTCAAGTTAGACTCCCAAACCTTCACAGACTTCGTTCACCGGTGATCCACAATGTCTCTTGGATGCTCAGAACACGACACCTAACCGGCTAGAGGATTCATAGTCCTCAAGTGTAATAAGTCTTCAGATCACACAGACAAGAAGACTTAAGTGATGCCTTAACACTCTTTGGCTCTGGGTGGTTAGGGCTTTATCCTCGCAAGGAATTCTCTCTCAAAGGCTTCGAGGTGGGTTGCTCTCAAACGACAAAAGCCATACTCTAACTCTGAGCAGCCAACCGTTTATGGTTGTAGGGGTGGGATATTTATAGCCACTGGGCAACCCGACCTGATTTATCCAAAATGACCCTGGGTCACTAAGGAACTGACACGTGTTCCAACGGTCAGATTTCAAACACACACGGCAACTTTACTTGGGCTACAAGCAAAGCTGACTTGTCCGACTCTGGACAAGATCCGCTCTCATAGTCTTCACTCGAAGACATAGGTTTTGGTTAAGCATCACTTCAGTCATTCTGACTGGTTCTCTTGGACCCCACTTAACATTACGGTGGTTCCTATGACTCAACAAAGAAGAAAAGGAACTACGAAAGACCTAAGTCTTCGAGCTCCATAGGCTTCATGCGATGTCTTCTCTTGTCATAGACTTCAATGTGAATATCTTCATATACCACCTTTGACATCAATGTCTTCATACATTTTTAGGGGTCATCTCTAGTAGGAAAACCGAATCAATGAGGGACTTCTACCTGTGTTATCCTGCAATTCTCACAAACACATTAGTCCCTCAACTAGGTTTGTCGTCAATACTCCAAAACCAACTAGGGGTGGCACTAGATGCACTTACAATCTCCCCCTTTTTGGTGATTGATGACAAACTAGTTGAAGTTTTCAACGGGGAATATAATATGTGAAATTGTAAAGGATAAGGAATTGTCTTCATAAGCTGTGAGGGCTCCCCCTGAAGATGTGCATATAAGTAATTTGCTTTTGGAATGCAAATGCACATGGCAGGTTGTGCTTGTGGAGATCCTCTTCAACTTATGATGACAATCCACAATGCATGTGAAGGTATGTGAAGATAATGACATGCATAATGGAAAATGGATGTCTGCAAAATGATCTAAGTGCGGAATTTATCATCGCATCACAAAGTGGCAAATAAGTAGCAGACGACCATCAAGTTTAGGTGTTACAACTCAAAGAATCAAAAGTATCAAAATGAGAGTTGTAAACACGAGGCAAAATATAAAGCAACCGCCCATGTGGACCCGCTTGAAGACTATCAAACTCATATGCTTCTCCCCCTTTTGTCAGTAAGGACCAAAAAGGTTTGAAGACATAGAGCATCTACTCGTTCCCATGAAGAGTAGGTGAAGCAGTAGGGTCGTCGGTGGTGTTCGGCGGTGCAGAAGAACTTGGAGCAGTGTCGAAGCATGCTGAAGGAGGTGGCGGTGAAGTAGGATCGTCTTCGTCCTCGATCACTCTGGCATTCATAGTTGCAGTAGAGGAAGAGAACTCAGAGTCTTTAAGAGATGGAGTTTGTCGCAGCACTGCCCTTCGAGGAGGTGTGGAGTCAAACTTGAAACGTTCAGAGAAGCCATCTTCTTGAAGATCATCTTCAGAGCACATAAGCGTCAGCCCTTTCCATGTGCGTCGAGAGGTTTCATGGGAAACAAAGGCATTCTTGGTGGCAAGATTGCGAATGCGGTTGACATCCACCAAGAGGCTTTGCATTTGGCGCTTCAGCCAGTCATGATGTCTATCCTGTTTCTGATGAAGAGCCACCAGAAGCTCTCGGTCATTAAGGACACGAGTGTGCTTCTTGGGTCGTTGGGCAATTGTGCTATCGGTGGCTTCAGTAAAGGCAGGATGTGGTGCACGTGTAGTTCTAGCCAACGGATAAACACGAGTGACTGCTTCAACTCCTTCAATGTTCCGAGAAAAGGTTTGATGCTCCGCATTCTGAAGACTAAGAGGCTCCTTGGCAGGCTCAGGATAAATGGCTTCAATGGACATATCCACATCAGGAAGAAAGATCTGATGATTGCAAGCAGATGGCTGATATGAGATGGCGGAGTGGAGTTTAATCAGCCGCATTATCCATGGAGCGTAGAACTTCAAGCCAAATAGATCAGAGCCTGATGCAGCAAGTTGGTGGATGAAGAAGTCCTGTGCATTGAAGCATTTGTCATGAAGAATATAGAAGACCAAAGTCTTCATTGCACCTTCCAGCTTGGCATGTGGAGAATGTCCTTTGACGGGCCAGAGAGTTCGCCTTATGATGTGATAAATAGTCCGTGGCAGATACTCAAGGTCTTCAACAAGGAACTCCTTAGGATATGTAGCATCTTGTGGCAATGGCTTCATCATACTGAGCATCTGACTCATGTTTGGTTCAAGCTTCTGAAAGATGCTCTCCATAGCTTCACTGTGAAGCTGACAGCCAGGTTCGTAGAGATCGCCAGGAGTGGGCAGACTAGTGAGGTCAATGATATCAAAGGCTTTGGCTTCGTGATGAACATTTCTTGTCATCCACTCCAGGACCCAAGTCTTAGGATCTCTGTTGTACCCACGGATGTGAAGTGTGGCATAGAATTGAAGCAGCAACTCTTCATTCCAGTGCTCTTGGTCGGTGACAAATGGCAACAGTCCAACCTCTTTGAAGCAATCCAGAGCTTCTTCCAGACAGGGCAGACCATCTATTGCTTCGATGTCAAGACGCTTATGTGGGAAGATGCGACCTTGATTGTAAAGAATGCAGGAGTAATAGCTTCGCTGCGGATAGCTCCAGAACCGATCAGAAGATATTCTTTCCCTTGAGTAGGGGTTCTTGGAGCTATTGAAGAAGGTGTTGTCTGCTTTGAAGCCATTGACATTGAAGGATCCAGGTGCTGATGCAGGACCTGGAAACCTGGGCAATCTTGGGATTGGCTTCTGTACCTGAGGCTTGTGCTCAACATGATAGTCAAACTGAGGACTAGCAGCAGGCGCAGGAACAGGAGCAGTAGTATCATTGGCTTCACTGACTTCTGGTGCTTTTGTTGGTGTAGGCTCCACATTGGCTTCAGCCATGACAGAGTCAGTGGCTTCATTGGTGTTGGTGGTGGCAGCCTCACAATTCTCAACCTCCACTTGATGAGCTGGAGGGTCGGTCACAGTCACGTTCTCCTTGAGAATAGCTTCTTGGTGAGACGGGGGTATAGGAACTCTTGGGGTTTCTTCTTCATCGGCTGATGCAGCCGGAATGTCTTCAGCAGCTTTAGCTTCAGACTCGGAGACTGGAGGCCTTGGTCCTTTGCGAAGCCTGCGTAACGCTGGCGACGCCTGTGGAGTTGGAGTTGGCTGGGCCTCAAAGTCATCTTCCTCTTGTGCTTGTGGGTGATCAGCCCATGATGCATCCTGAGCAATTGGCGTCAGAGGACGACAATTGCTGATGAGTTTGCTGTGCGTTAGCACAGGCGATGATACCTGTTGGTGCTCGAGCTGAGGAAGAACTGCATCTTCTTGAGGAAAGTCTTCAGCAGCGGTGGGATCAGCTACTGGAAAGTCTTCAGCTTCATGAGCCTCTATGAAAGCGGGCTCATGGACAGTCAGTTGACGCTCTTGATGTTCAGCATCAGGGTGAACCATAGAGATGGGTTCAACAATTAAGGGCTCTGTGGGAGCAGCCCGTTCCTTCTTGGTCTTCCGCTTCTTCTTGGAGGGAGCAGTAGGAGAGGCTTCAGGATGTTTCCTTTTTCTGGCTTCAACCTCAGCAGTCCTCGTCTTCTTTAGTTCTGAAGTGGTTGACCTGGCCTTTGGCTTCGAGCCAGTCATCCTAGTTGGGAAGACAATGGGATCTGCTTCTTGCCTTGGTGCGTCGGGTTCGTCCATAGCGGGCGCGTTCTTCTTCTTTGCAGCCATCCTGGGGTCGATGCCAGGACGCCCAAGGGCCTTGCGCTTCTCAGCCTCATTGTAGGCTTGCACACACTTGTCAGCCAGGCTCTTCATGCGCTCACGAGAACCTCGAGATTCTTCACGCTTCTTGAGAAAGGCTTCTTTAAGCTCGTGCAGCATGATCTTGAAGTTCTTGACCTCTTGCACGCTGAGCTTGGCCATATGCTTCTTGAACTGAGCTTTCTCAAAGTCAATCTTCTGCTTCAGTTTGATGATGCGCTGAGCTAGAGCTAGCTCTGAAGCAATGGCGCCATGGAAGGCGACACTAAGACCAATGGGAAGTTGCAGGTCTTCAAAGCTGAGGTTGGGCGTTTCAAACCACTCATCAATGAAGTTGTGGATGATTGCCACGTCAAAGAGAGGCAAATTGTTGAAGATTTCTGCTTCTTCTTTGCTCTTGATCAGTTGCTCAAGAGCGTCATCTGCAAGATCTTCATCACTGGACAGATCAATGGCATCGTTGCGCAGAATAGCAGTAGCTGTCAGTTCTTGGCCGGTGTGTGGCAGAGGCATCTTGACCCTCTGGGGCTTGGAGACGCGTGACAAGTCTTTAGACTACACACTGTCTTCAGGAGGTGCAGTGGCTTCGCCCGTGAGATTTTTGGTGCAGAGGCAGGCTTTGAAGCTTTTGGCTATTTCAGTTTCTTTGGCTTCGGCGCTGCAGGCGCTTCATCTGATTCAGCGTCATCTGCAGGCTCATTCACGGCTGTCCCTTGAACCACGATATAAGTGATGAGACCTTCCAAGTTGTAGAAGGGCCCAAGAAGATAGGGTTCAGCTTCGCGAGTTCCATCAGCACGGGGAGCAGAGGGACGAGGGTTGAAGTGTAATCCCAAAGACTTCTTGTTCTGCTTCGCTGAGTTCTTGGCAAACTGGAAGTTGCGCTTGAACAGATTGTTGTCACGACACCATAGTAGTGACGATGGGTGTGCATCTGTAGGCTGTGGCCTACGGACCATGCAGGGATAGAAGCCTTGTTCAATGGCTTCTTCTCTGGACCTGGGTTGAAGATTCTTGTATAGGATGTCTCCCCACGGTCGCTTGATGGCATTTTTCTCAGCATATTCTTGGGTCACAAACCGGTATTTGAACCATTGTTCTGCCCAATATCTTCGAATCCATTGGATTCGGGTCTTGCGCTGATTGTAATCCTCTTCAGGATCTGTCTTGTAAAGCTCTAAGAGGTCATCAGGAAAATCTCTTGATGTTCCCCCACGACGTTGTCTACCTCCCTTCCTTGCATATTTCTCTGTAGCCATGAACTTTAACCTGAATGGCTTCAACACGTTCAAAGGCTTCAGAGGCTTTCGCTTGCTGGACAAATAGGAACTGGCTTCGGGAGAACTTATATGATGTTGTAAGAATTCTGCAAATGAATGCAGACTATGAGAACCAAGGGATTCTCCCACCGACATGTACCTGTGACAGCATTAAGGTGCGAGGGAAGGGGAAGAGGTCATATGCATTCTCAGAAGATTTTGAAGATAAATCAGTTTAGAAGACATTGACCTCATCGTGCAAAGACATTCACTCATAGATAAGGAGTTGGTTCCAGATTTGTACGAATCCAGAGATCAGTACAAGTGAGGAATCTAACTGCTTTGTGAAGCATAAGTGAACATACTAGGCATAATATGAGATGTTGTATGAAGTGGATCCAACATGTGTGAACATAAACTACTTGTGGTAGAAAGTGACGAATCTGTAGGATCAAAGGGGCCGTAAAAAAGGAAGTTTTATTTACCACACAAGGAACTGCTAGACGGAGTGGAAGAGGAGGCCGAGCAGTTCGATCATCCGTGCCCTAACTTGGCGATGGAGGACACCTACGGCGACGACGGAGAAGACGATGTCCACGGTCGGCGTGAAGACGGTGTCAGAGAGGTTGCGGTAGCGAAGCGCTTCATCGCCGGCGTCGTCGAGGGCTAGCGGTGGCGCTAGGGTTCGTGCGAGAGTGGAAGAAGAGATAATGACTACGGTGAGGCGTGTATTTATAGGGACAGGGGCGGCTCAGTGTTATTACACAGGTGCCCTGGCGATTCACATCTGAGGAACGCGTGGCCATCATGCAGCATGTCGGAGGTTGTTCCACGTCCCACGCACGCCTGGATTGTCGGGTGGTCTTTCCCACTTCTCCGGGTTTCAGGTGAAGGAATGAGCATTGAAAACGGACTTAATGTTTGTCTCTGTATCTTCTGCTGACAAGAATGCATATGATTTGGAGAGATAGAGTTTGAGATAGAAAGCATAGAGAGGTTAGGGTCCGATCACATTTACTTAGTTCAAAAGATTCAACACGAAGACATAGCTATAAGTGAATGCTGTAGAGGACAGAACACTAGTATATATATATAATCAACATAGTGAAGATAATCATGACGACATGTTGAGATTGAAGTCAAACCAAATGTGAAGACATAGCAAATGTAACCCCATGAGTGAAACACTTCAAATAGAACCTTTGGTGGTGGCGTTACCCACCCTATAGGAAGTATTAGACCCAGACACGGTGCACAATTATCGTGGCGCTCTAAAGTCAAATTCCACATTAATGTATTCACACTTAGAATGTATGTCTTCATTGATTGAAGATATACTTTACTTCGTGTGTTGCACATCTAAGTCATCAATATGCATAAGTGTTAGGATGTGTGCCTAATCACAGGACATTTGAGGATTCCAAGATATTTAGCTCACACCGTAACTTGCAAAATCTCTTCTCATCCAAGGGCTTGGTGAAGATATCTGCCAATTG
>NW_021218169.1:0-7427 GCF_002162155.2 Triticum dicoccoides
GCGCTAGGCTGGGCCGGCAGGTGGGCCGAGTTGCAGGCGCCAGGTAAGTTTCCTTTCTGTTTTTTTTTTCTTTTTCTATTTTTCTGCAACTTTGTTGAATTTTTAAAAATACCTAGGCAACTCCTAAAATCACCAAACTGCTTCTGGTCCATAGTTGGATTATTTCCAACATGAAACATTTCAGTTTAGGAATATTTGAGCATTTGAAATATTTTATATAATTTCAAATGCCCAAATTCAAATACTTATCATTTAATCCAAAGACCCTAAGATGACCTAGAAAATTGTGCAACACTTTTGGCAGAGGTTCTGAACCAAGACAAAAATGATGGACATTTTAGAAGGGCATTTCAGGTTCATTGAAAAAGTTTTTAGTAAACCCTAGTTGGTTTCAGAGGGGGCTGGGGGTTCTGGCATCCCCATTTCAAGTTTCTGATGAAAGAGTAGACATGATGCAACACTCTAATGCATGAACTAGCTAGGGTGTGACAGACCAACAGTAAGTAAAGGGAAGGGAAGGATGAAACCAGTGACTCGTTGAAGACAATGATTTGTTGGACCAGTTCCAGTTGTTGTGATAATTGTACGTCTGGTTAGGGCGGCTAGGTATTTAAACCTGAGGACACACAGTCCCGGACACCCAGTCTTGAACATGCAGCTAAGGACACCCAGTCCTCACTGTATTCCCCTTGAACTAAGGTCACACAGACCTCGCCCAATCACTCTGGTAAGTCTTCAAGTTAGACTCCCAAACCTTCACAGACTTCGTTCACCGGTGATCCACAATGTCTCTTGGATGCTCAGAACACGACACCTAACCGGCTAGAGGATTCATAGTCCTCAAGTGTAATAAGTCTTCAGATCACACAGACAAGAAGACTTAAGTGATGCCTTAACACTCTTTGGCTCTGGGTGGTTAGGGCTTTATCCTCGCAAGGAATTCTCTCTCAAAGGCTTCGAGGTGGGTTGCTCTCAAACGACAAAAGCCATACTCTAACTCTGAGCAGCCAACCGTTTATGGTTGTAGGGGTGGGATATTTATAGCCACTGGGCAACCCGACCTGATTTATCCAAAATGACCCTGGGTCACTAAGGAACTGACACGTGTTCCAACGGTCAGATTTCAAACACACACGGCAACTTTACTTGGGCTACAAGCAAAGCTGACTTGTCCGACTCTGGACAAGATCCGCTCTCATAGTCTTCACTCGAAGACATAGGTTTTGGTTAAGCATCACTTCAGTCATTCTGACTGGTTCTCTTGGACCCCACTTAACATTACGGTGGTTCCTATGACTCAACAAAGAAGAAAAGGAACTACGAAAGACCTAAGTCTTCGAGCTCCATAGGCTTCATGCGATGTCTTCTCTTGTCATAGACTTCAATGTGAATATCTTCATATACCACCTTTGACATCAATGTCTTCATACATTTTTAGGGGTCATCTCTAGTAGGAAAACCGAATCAATGAGGGACTTCTACCTGTGTTATCCTGCAATTCTCACAAACACATTAGTCCCTCAACTAGGTTTGTCGTCAATACTCCAAAACCAACTAGGGGTGGCACTAGATGCACTTACAATCTCCCCCTTTTTGGTGATTGATGACAAACTAGTTGAAGTTTTCAACGGGGAATATAATATGTGAAATTGTAAAGGATAAGGAATTGTCTTCATAAGCTGTGAGGGCTCCCCCTGAAGATGTGCATATAAGTAATTTGCTTTTGGAATGCAAATGCACATGGCAGGTTGTGCTTGTGGAGATCCTCTTCAACTTATGATGACAATCCACAATGCATGTGAAGGTATGTGAAGATAATGACATGCATAATGGAAAATGGATGTCTGCAAAATGATCTAAGTGCGGAATTTATCATCGCATCACAAAGTGGCAAATAAGTAGCAGACGACCATCAAGTTTAGGTGTTACAACTCAAAGAATCAAAAGTATCAAAATGAGAGTTGTAAACACGAGGCAAAATATAAAGCAACCGCCCATGTGGACCCGCTTGAAGACTATCAAACTCATATGCTTCTCCCCCTTTTGTCAGTAAGGACCAAAAAGGTTTGAAGACATAGAGCATCTACTCGTTCCCATGAAGAGTAGGTGAAGCAGTAGGGTCGTCGGTGGTGTTCGGCGGTGCAGAAGAACTTGGAGCAGTGTCGAAGCATGCTGAAGGAGGTGGCGGTGAAGTAGGATCGTCTTCGTCCTC
The DNA here is from genome assembly GCF_002162155.2 of Triticum dicoccoides. Lineage (NCBI taxonomy): Eukaryota > Viridiplantae > Streptophyta > Magnoliopsida > Poales > Poaceae > Triticum > Triticum dicoccoides. The sequence continues at coordinate 2,213 of NW_021218169.1, forward strand.
GATCACTCTGGCATTCATAGTTGCAGTAGAGGAAGAGAACTCAGAGTCTTTAAGAGATGGAGTTTGTCGCAGCACTGCCCTTCGAGGAGGTGTGGAGTCAAACTTGAAACGTTCAGAGAAGCCATCTTCTTGAAGATCATCTTCAGAGCACATAAGCGTCAGCCCTTTCCATGTGCGTCGAGAGGTTTCATGGGAAACAAAGGCATTCTTGGTGGCAAGATTGCGAATGCGGTTGACATCCACCAAGAGGCTTTGCATTTGGCGCTTCAGCCAGTCATGATGTCTATCCTGTTTCTGATGAAGAGCCACCAGAAGCTCTCGGTCATTAAGGACACGAGTGTGCTTCTTGGGTCGTTGGGCAATTGTGCTATCGGTGGCTTCAGTAAAGGCAGGATGTGGTGCACGTGTAGTTCTAGCCAACGGATAAACACGAGTGACTGCTTCAACTCCTTCAATGTTCCGAGAAAAGGTTTGATGCTCCGCATTCTGAAGACTAAGAGGCTCCTTGGCAGGCTCAGGATAAATGGCTTCAATGGACATATCCACATCAGGAAGAAAGATCTGATGATTGCAAGCAGATGGCTGATATGAGATGGCGGAGTGGAGTTTAATCAGCCGCATTATCCATGGAGCGTAGAACTTCAAGCCAAATAGATCAGAGCCTGATGCAGCAAGTTGGTGGATGAAGAAGTCCTGTGCATTGAAGCATTTGTCATGAAGAATATAGAAGACCAAAGTCTTCATTGCACCTTCCAGCTTGGCATGTGGAGAATGTCCTTTGACGGGCCAGAGAGTTCGCCTTATGATGTGATAAATAGTCCGTGGCAGATACTCAAGGTCTTCAACAAGGAACTCCTTAGGATATGTAGCATCTTGTGGCAATGGCTTCATCATACTGAGCATCTGACTCATGTTTGGTTCAAGCTTCTGAAAGATGCTCTCCATAGCTTCACTGTGAAGCTGACAGCCAGGTTCGTAGAGATCGCCAGGAGTGGGCAGACTAGTGAGGTCAATGATATCAAAGGCTTTGGCTTCGTGATGAACATTTCTTGTCATCCACTCCAGGACCCAAGTCTTAGGATCTCTGTTGTACCCACGGATGTGAAGTGTGGCATAGAATTGAAGCAGCAACTCTTCATTCCAGTGCTCTTGGTCGGTGACAAATGGCAACAGTCCAACCTCTTTGAAGCAATCCAGAGCTTCTTCCAGACAGGGCAGACCATCTATTGCTTCGATGTCAAGACGCTTATGTGGGAAGATGCGACCTTGATTGTAAAGAATGCAGGAGTAATAGCTTCGCTGCGGATAGCTCCAGAACCGATCAGAAGATATTCTTTCCCTTGAGTAGGGGTTCTTGGAGCTATTGAAGAAGGTGTTGTCTGCTTTGAAGCCATTGACATTGAAGGATCCAGGTGCTGATGCAGGACCTGGAAACCTGGGCAATCTTGGGATTGGCTTCTGTACCTGAGGCTTGTGCTCAACATGATAGTCAAACTGAGGACTAGCAGCAGGCGCAGGAACAGGAGCAGTAGTATCATTGGCTTCACTGACTTCTGGTGCTTTTGTTGGTGTAGGCTCCACATTGGCTTCAGCCATGACAGAGTCAGTGGCTTCATTGGTGTTGGTGGTGGCAGCCTCACAATTCTCAACCTCCACTTGATGAGCTGGAGGGTCGGTCACAGTCACGTTCTCCTTGAGAATAGCTTCTTGGTGAGACGGGGGTATAGGAACTCTTGGGGTTTCTTCTTCATCGGCTGATGCAGCCGGAATGTCTTCAGCAGCTTTAGCTTCAGACTCGGAGACTGGAGGCCTTGGTCCTTTGCGAAGCCTGCGTAACGCTGGCGACGCCTGTGGAGTTGGAGTTGGCTGGGCCTCAAAGTCATCTTCCTCTTGTGCTTGTGGGTGATCAGCCCATGATGCATCCTGAGCAATTGGCGTCAGAGGACGACAATTGCTGATGAGTTTGCTGTGCGTTAGCACAGGCGATGATACCTGTTGGTGCTCGAGCTGAGGAAGAACTGCATCTTCTTGAGGAAAGTCTTCAGCAGCGGTGGGATCAGCTACTGGAAAGTCTTCAGCTTCATGAGCCTCTATGAAAGCGGGCTCATGGACAGTCAGTTGACGCTCTTGATGTTCAGCATCAGGGTGAACCATAGAGATGGGTTCAACAATTAAGGGCTCTGTGGGAGCAGCCCGTTCCTTCTTGGTCTTCCGCTTCTTCTTGGAGGGAGCAGTAGGAGAGGCTTCAGGATGTTTCCTTTTTCTGGCTTCAACCTCAGCAGTCCTCGTCTTCTTTAGTTCTGAAGTGGTTGACCTGGCCTTTGGCTTCGAGCCAGTCATCCTAGTTGGGAAGACAATGGGATCTGCTTCTTGCCTTGGTGCGTCGGGTTCGTCCATAGCGGGCGCGTTCTTCTTCTTTGCAGCCATCCTGGGGTCGATGCCAGGACGCCCAAGGGCCTTGCGCTTCTCAGCCTCATTGTAGGCTTGCACACACTTGTCAGCCAGGCTCTTCATGCGCTCACGAGAACCTCGAGATTCTTCACGCTTCTTGAGAAAGGCTTCTTTAAGCTCGTGCAGCATGATCTTGAAGTTCTTGACCTCTTGCACGCTGAGCTTGGCCATATGCTTCTTGAACTGAGCTTTCTCAAAGTCAATCTTCTGCTTCAGTTTGATGATGCGCTGAGCTAGAGCTAGCTCTGAAGCAATGGCGCCATGGAAGGCGACACTAAGACCAATGGGAAGTTGCAGGTCTTCAAAGCTGAGGTTGGGCGTTTCAAACCACTCATCAATGAAGTTGTGGATGATTGCCACGTCAAAGAGAGGCAAATTGTTGAAGATTTCTGCTTCTTCTTTGCTCTTGATCAGTTGCTCAAGAGCGTCATCTGCAAGATCTTCATCACTGGACAGATCAATGGCATCGTTGCGCAGAATAGCAGTAGCTGTCAGTTCTTGGCCGGTGTGTGGCAGAGGCATCTTGACCCTCTGGGGCTTGGAGACGCGTGACAAGTCTTTAGACTACACACTGTCTTCAGGAGGTGCAGTGGCTTCGCCCGTGAGATTTTTGGTGCAGAGGCAGGCTTTGAAGCTTTTGGCTATTTCAGTTTCTTTGGCTTCGGCGCTGCAGGCGCTTCATCTGATTCAGCGTCATCTGCAGGCTCATTCACGGCTGTCCCTTGAACCACGATATAAGTGATGAGACCTTCCAAGTTGTAGAAGGGCCCAAGAAGATAGGGTTCAGCTTCGCGAGTTCCATCAGCACGGGGAGCAGAGGGACGAGGGTTGAAGTGTAATCCCAAAGACTTCTTGTTCTGCTTCGCTGAGTTCTTGGCAAACTGGAAGTTGCGCTTGAACAGATTGTTGTCACGACACCATAGTAGTGACGATGGGTGTGCATCTGTAGGCTGTGGCCTACGGACCATGCAGGGATAGAAGCCTTGTTCAATGGCTTCTTCTCTGGACCTGGGTTGAAGATTCTTGTATAGGATGTCTCCCCACGGTCGCTTGATGGCATTTTTCTCAGCATATTCTTGGGTCACAAACCGGTATTTGAACCATTGTTCTGCCCAATATCTTCGAATCCATTGGATTCGGGTCTTGCGCTGATTGTAATCCTCTTCAGGATCTGTCTTGTAAAGCTCTAAGAGGTCATCAGGCAAATCTCTTGATGTTCCCCCACGACGCTGTCTACCTCCCTTCCTTGCATATTTCTCTGTAGCCATGAACTTTAACCTGAATGGCTTCAACACGTTCAAAGGCTTCAGAGGCTTTCGCTTGCTGGACAAATAGGAACTGGCTTCGGGAGAACTTATATGATGTTGTAAGAATTCTGCAAATGAATGCAGACTATGAGAACCAAGGGATTCTCCCACCGACATGTACCTGTGACAGCATTAAGGTGCGAGGGAAGGGGAAGAGGTCATATGCATTCTCAGAAGATTTTGAAGATAAATCAGTTTAGAAGACATTGACCTCATCGTGCAAAGACATTCACTCATAGATAAGGAGTTGGTTCCAGATTTGTACGAATCCAGAGATCAGTACAAGTGAGGAATCTAACTGCTTTGTGAAGCATAAGTGAACATACTAGGCATAATATGAGATGTTGTATGAAGTGGATCCAACATGTGTGAACATAAACTACTTGTGGTAGAAAGTGACGAATCTGTAGGATCAAAGGGGCCGTAAAAAAGGAAGTTTTATTTACCACACAAGGAACTGCTAGACGGAGTGGAAGAGGAGGCCGAGCAGTTCGATCATCCGTGCCCTAACTTGGCGATGGAGGACACCTACGGCGACGACGGAGAAGACGATGTCCACGGTCGGCGTGAAGACGGTGTCAGAGAGGTTGCGGTAGCGAAGCGCTTCATCGCCGGCGTCGTCGAGGGCTAGCGGTGGCGCTAGGGTTCGTGCGAGAGTGGAAGAAGAGATAATGACTACGGTGAGGCGTGTATTTATAGGGACAGGGGCGGCTCAGTGTTATTACACAGGTGCCCTGGCGATTCACATCTGAGGAACGCGTGGCCATCATGCAGCATGTCGGAGGTTGTTCCACGTCCCACGCACGCCTGGATTGTCGGGTGGTCTTTCCCACTTCTCCGGGTTTCAGGTGAAGGAATGAGCATTGAAAACGGACTTAATGTTTGTCTCTGTATCTTCTGCTGACAAGAATGCATATGATTTGGAGAGATAGAGTTTGAGATAGAAAGCATAGAGAGGTTAGGGTCCGATCACATTTACTTAGTTCAAAAGATTCAACACGAAGACATAGCTATAAGTGAATGCTGTAGAGGACAGAACACTAGTATATATATATAATCAACATAGTGAAGATAATCATGACGACATGTTGAGATTGAAGTCAAACCAAATGTGAAGACATAGCAAATGTAACCCCATGAGTGAAACACTTCAAATAGAACCTTTGGTGGTGGCGTTACCCACCCTATAGGAAGTATTAGACCCAGACACGGTGCACAATTATCGTGGCGCTCTAAAGTCAAATTCCACATTAATGTATTCACACTTAGAATGTATGTCTTCATTGATTGAAGATATACTTTACTTCGTGTGTTGCACATCTAAGTCATCAATATGCATAAGTGTTAGGATGTGTGCCTAATCACAGGACATTTGAGGATTCCAAGATATTTAGCTCACACCGTAACTTGCAAAATCTCTTCTCATCCAAGGGCTTGGTGAAGATATCTGCCAATTG
>NW_021218170.1:0-1453 GCF_002162155.2 Triticum dicoccoides
CTTTCATTTTCATTTACTTTTCTATTTGTTTTTCATCTTATTTTATTTCCATTAGTAGTAGCGCTCTTCGTAGGAAACGTGCTACTACTTATACCCTAGCGGTAGCGCGCTTCTTCCAAGCCCGCTACTGCTATGCGTATCCTATCATTCTACCAACGGGAATATTAGTAGTAGCGCTTTTGGCACTACACGCACTGCTGCTAAGGGTGTATCTGTAGCGTGGTTTTTCCTCAATCGCTACTACTGTCTAGCACTAGCGCTCTTTTTTAACCCGCGCTGTTGCTGAATTTCTGTGTATAGGATTTTCCCTAGTAGTGTCTACGGCCTCCTCCTCGAGTTGGGGTAGCAACTTGTGCTTTGGGTAACCTTTGGTGGGGCGCTCGAGTCCGTATTCCTTAGCCGCTAGGACCTCGGTCCATCTGTCTGTGAGCATATCTTGATCAGCTTGGAGCTGTTGTTGCATCTTTTTCAGGCTTCTTGCAGTGGCTATAAGCCGACGCTTGAACCGCTCCTGCTCTATGGGATCCTCAGGCACGCCGAACTCATCATCGCCGAGGCTCACCTCGTCTTCGGAGGGAGGCATATAGTTGTCATCCTCCAAGTATCCGTTCGTCGCCTGTTCATCTGGGCTAACCTGCCCATATTCCTGTTCGGCCTTCTCGAAGGTAGGCTGATTGGGATTGTATTCCTCTTGGGCACCGTCCAGATTGTTTTCACCTCCTATGCCGGTATTGCTATGGCGGGGCTTAGAGCGGCGCCGATGATGCCCATGCTTTGGTCTCTTCCCTAATGGATTATCCTTTATTGCCTCATCGCCATTGTTTTCTTTGGGAGTATCCACCATATATATATATCATATGAGGAGGTGGCTGTCCAGCACCCTGTGGGCAGTGGTTCCTGTTCTTCTCCTGCATCGTCGTCCATACCGTCGATGTCCTTGGAGTCGAAGTCAAGCACGTCGGTCAAATCGTCGACAGTGGCAATGAAGTGGGTGGTGGGTGGTCAGCAAATTCCTTCGTCGCGTCCTTCCCACTCGAGCTGGACATAGTTCGGCCAAGAGTCTCCTAACAAAGAGAGAGACCTTAATGAATTCAGCACGTCGCCAAAGGGGGAGTGCTGAAAGATATCCGCAGCGGTGAACTCCATTACCGGAGCCCAATCGGACTGGATAGGCCCGGGCGCGCGTGGTTCCGAACCCACATCCGGACACAAGTCCGGGGGTTCGACAATGCAGATTTCTTTAACAGTGGAATCTGTGTTCGGCTCTACCGCCGAAGAGTAGGCAGCCTCCATGGCGGGGTCCATCCACCCGTCCTCGGACGATGCGATTTGCCCTGGATTTAGGTCCGGAGCTGCTGCAGGTGCGATATCCCGAATACTATCCGAGTGCCGATCTAAGTCGTGCTCGTCGTGACTGTTCAACGCTCCTGATATCGTCGAAGATCAAGTCTCC
>NW_021218171.1:0-504 GCF_002162155.2 Triticum dicoccoides
ATCCCATTGCTCCGGTGAGCCTTTTTTCCCTATTTTTTCATTTTTTTATTGTTTAATTTTTAGTGCTAGATTGTGTTAGTGTTAGTGTTAGAAAAGAACTAGAAGAAGTAGAAGAAGTAGAAGTAGTAGAAGAAGTAGAACAAGAAGAAAAGAAAAGAATTAGAAAAAAGATGAAAAAAAGAAGTAGAAGAAGAATAAAGGAAGAAAAGAAAAGAAGTAGAAAATAGATGAAAAAAGAAGAAGTAGAAGAAGTAGAAGAAGAAGAAAAGAAGAAACGAAAAGAAATGGCACCCCGACCGTCCCATTGCTCCGGTGAGGGACTACTTCTTTTTTTTCTTTCTATTTTTTCATATTTTTTTGTTGTTTAATTGTTAGTGCTAGATTGTGTTAGTGTTATTGTTAGAAAAGAATTAGAAGTAGAACAAGTAGAAGAAGTAGAAGAAGAAGAACAAGAAGAAAAGAAAAGAAGTAGAAAAAAGATGAAAAAAGAAAAAAAAGAAAAGA
>NW_021218172.1:0-940 GCF_002162155.2 Triticum dicoccoides
GGGAACAAGTGCCCGACCAGTTTGGAGGAGGCAAAGAAAATCGTGTGTCCTCTGGATTTACCGCACGTGAAATACCATGTGTGCATGAACAATTGCATCATTTATCGGGACGAGCACGCGGAGTCTACAATATGTCCGGTGTGCGGTGTCACTCGATACAAGAAGAGGAAGAAAGCTCCTCGAAAAGTGGTGTGGTACTTTCCGATCACTCCTCGTCTGCAGCGGTATTTCGCGGATCCTAAGGTAGCAAAGCTCCTGCGTTGGCACGCGGATAGGGAGGAGAAGAAGCGAGAAGATGACGCAAATGATCCGGAGATAGATAAAAAAGACAAGATGCTGAGTCACCCTAAGGATGCGAGCCAGTGGCAAGCATTGAACTTCGAATACCCAGAATTTGGGAACGATCCAAGGAACATCGTGCTGGGCGCGAGCACCGATGGAGTCAATCCGTTTGGCAGCCACTGAAGCACACATAGCACCTGGCCTGTGTTTGTGTGGATGTACAACCTTCCCCCCTGGTTGTGCATGAAGAGGAAGTACATTCACATGAGTATGCTAATTGAAGGGCCGAAACAACCAGGGAACGACATCAATCTGTATCTGGGGCTGCTGAAAGAGGAGCTTGACACGCTGTGGAAAACGCCAGCCAATACGTGGGACGCCGCAGAGAAAGAATATTTCCCTATGAGAGCCGCACTGCTCACGACGGTGCACGACTATCTCGGTTACGGATATCTTGCGGGGCAGGTAGTCCACGGATTTTCTGGATGCGTAAGGTGCATGGATGACACAACGTATCGCCAGCTAGATAGAGATCCCGGGTCTTCGAAAACCGTGTTCATGGGACATCGAAGGTGGCTTCGCGACGATGACCCGTGGAGGAAACGCAAGGATCTGTTCGATGGTGAAACCGAACCCCGAAAACGCCCGTGTACGAGGA
>NW_021218173.1:0-1672 GCF_002162155.2 Triticum dicoccoides
GTGGACAGTTTTGCACTGCAATCCATTTAAATAATTCCCTAGAGCCCCCACCAAAATTATGGGATGTCAGTAGCAGCATATGATTCCACTTTATGCAAAAACCCAGTGTTGTTGTTTGAAATTTTTGAGTGAATCAACATCATTTTCATTCTGGACCAGACCTGTGCTTTCTACTGCAACCCCATTCTTTCTTGCTCAAGTGACCTTGTGTCTTCTCATGCTTGTAGCCAACCCTGCAAAACCCCTAAGTCCAGGAGCATGCACTCTTTGGAGCACTCTTAGCCCATGTAATGATGCCATCTGCTCCCTGTCCAGAAGTGTAGTTTTGCAAAACTTGCATTAGCAAGTTTCCCCTTTTTGCAAACTAACTTCACCACTCTCTCTTACATCCATAGAGACACTAATCTGGAGAATTTGGCCACTCCAAGAACTACCTAGGTGCTTTTGGCATTTTGTCAAACACCCTGAGTGCACAGCCAGTTTTGGCATGAATTCAAGTTTACATGGTGAACTTGAGCCCCTGACCAATCCACCATGTCCCTCAGTCCCCTTGCTAAGCCTAGACTAGTTCTGTTAATTGCCAGCCTCAACCGCAACCTCTAGGATGCCCTGGCATTTCGTCGAGCATGTCCCTGGCGTGCTCTAGGCGCGCCCATAGCGTGCGTTTGGCACCCGTGCGCCCGAGACGCCACGTCGCACCCCGCACCCAAATCCGGCCCGTGACCGGCCCCAGCCAGCACGCCGTGTCCCCTTGCATCGCCACACCACCCGACCAACCTGGCACCCCACAGCGCCGCCGTCAGGACGGCCGTGGCGGCTAGCTGACGGCCGCTTGCAGGCCCGGCCATGGAAGCGCCGCCCAAGCCGCCAATGCTTCCCACCTGCCTCCTAGAACAGTGCGTGCCCATCCGCCATCGTGTCCACAAGCGCTCGTCGCCGCCACATCGCCCTAGCTACAGCAGGGCGGTTCGCCGTCATCCTTATCGCCGGCCGCCTTGGAATCGACCTCCAGCACTTATATAAAGAGACCCCGAGCTCAAACACGCACAGAGGCAGCCTCACACCGTCCCACCCGTGCCCCCCTAGCCGTCAATCGTTGAGAAAGGGTCGTCTCCTTCCTCTCCGGCAACTCCAGCCGCCGCCACTGACCAGCCCAGTCCAGCACCACCAAGGCCTCCCCCTCTCCACTCTCTCCACCAGGAACTTTCCCTTCCTCCCGTGAGCACGTTCCCCCTACTCGATTTTGGTCGAAAGCCACTGCTGCCTCAAACTCACTTTCTCCGACGACCACCGTACGCCGCGGAGCTCACCGCCGGCAGCCCTGACCACCCCAGAGAGCAAAGTGACCACCGGAAGGACCGCCCCGGTCTTGCTGTTCCATCCCGACCATCTGGAGCCCACGAGGAGCCGCCGTTCGCCGGCAACGATCGCCGGAATCCCCGCCTCTGCCCGGCCCGAGGAAGAAGAGGGAGGGAGACCAGTCAAACCTGACCAGTGGGCCAGGTGGGCCCACTGTCAGTGACTCATGCGCAGCCACGCTGGATAAGTGAAAGCGCATTTCCAGAATGCGCCTTCGACGTGTACGTATATTTCGAAACGTTTTCTTTCTGTTTTTATTTTTTTAAATATCAGATTTTGACCAAACTTTGACCGACTGTATCTTTTTAAATAC
>NW_021218174.1:0-1038 GCF_002162155.2 Triticum dicoccoides
AAAACGGTCACACACGTGAGGAGTTTTCTTGGCCTCGCTGGATTCTATAGGCGTTTTGTGAGAGATTTCAGCACCATTGCTGCACCTCTCAATGAGCTTACAAAGAAAGATGTGCCTTTTCTTTGGGGTACCGCACAGGAAGAAGCCTTCTCGGTATTGAAAGATAAGTTGACACATGCTCCTTTACTCCAACTTCCTGATTTTAATAAGACTTTTGAGCTTGAATGTGATGCTAGTGGAATTGGATTAGGCGGTGTGTTATTACAAGATGGCAAACCCGTTGCATACTTTTCTGAAAAATTGAGTGGGCCTAGTCTGAATTATTCTACTTATGATAAAGAATTATATGCTCTTGTTCGGACTTTAGAAACATGGCAACATTATTTATGGCCCAAAGAATTTGTTATACATTCTGATCATGAATCTTTGAAACATGTGAAAAGTCAAGCTAAATTGAATCGTAGACATGCTAAATGGGCTGAATTCATTGAGACTTTTCCTTATGACATTAAACACAAGAAGGGAAAAGAAAATGTTATTGCTGATGCATTGTCTCGCCGCTATACTATGCTTTCACAACTTGACTTCAAAATATTTGGTTTGGAGACCATCAAAGATCAATATGTGCATGATGCTAATTTTAAAGATGTAATGCAGAATTGTAAAGAAGGAAGAATGTGGAACAAGTTCGTCGTTAACGATGGATTTGTGTTTCGTGCTAACAAGCTATGCATTCCAGCTAGCTCCGTTCGTCTTTTGTTGTTGCAGGAGGCGCATGGAGGAGGATTAATGGGACACTTTGGCGTGAAGAAGACGGAGGACGTACTTGCTACACATTTCTTTTGGCCAAAGATGAGACGGGATGTTGAGCGTTTTATTGCTCGATGCACTACATGTCAAAAAGCTAAGTCACGACTCAACCCTCATGGTTTATATATGCCTTTGCCTGTACCTAGTGTTCCTTGGGAGGATATATCTATGGACTTTGTTTTAGGTTTACCTCGAACAAAGAAGGGGAGGGATAGCATATTTGTTGTC
>NW_021218175.1:0-1211 GCF_002162155.2 Triticum dicoccoides
CTTCAATGAAACAACCCACCATGTACTCCTACATGGCCTCTCATCGATACCTTTACCAAATCGTGTTCACCACACCACTCTCATTACCGACATAAACATTTCACTCTAGCCCATCACCCAGATGAACCAGACCTGACACGACTCTAAGCATAGCAGGCATAGCAAGGTAGGAACAACACAAACATATGGCTCAAACAACTCCTACACATGCTAGTGGGTTTCATCTAGTTACTGTGGCAATGACAGGTCATGCAGAGGAAATGGGTTCAACTACCGTAGCACACAGCAGTTTGAAACGCGTTGTCTTAATGCAGTAAAAGAGAGCAGGAGCGAGAACATGGGATTGTATCGATATGATCAAATGGTTGGTTGCTTGCCTGATGGTTCGATGCACTGATACGGTTCTTCGTTAGGGTAATCAGGGTACTCTTCGGGGACAAAACCTGCCGCAGAGAGCACCGATACACAAACATTACCAAACAGTATGCAACAATATGATGCATGCATGAAACATGGCAATATGAGTGTGTTGGGCTAATGCAACTAAAACCAGAAGGGTTTGAACAAATTTGAATCAAAAATTCAAATTTCAAACTCAAACATGGCCTTTTATAGTGCTTTTCCTTGTTCTGCTTAAAACATCAATTTAACTTGTTTGATCATGCATGAAAATAGTACAGATGGATAGATTGGATTTTTCTGATCATTTTTCATATATAATTTGTCCAATTTGGAGTTACAGAATAAAAGTTATGAATTTTCGAAGTTTAAATTATATTCTGGAATTTCCTGATTTAAATTAAATCCAGAAAATCAATTACTGCGTCAGCCTGACATCAGTGTGACGTCAGCAGGTCAACGGAACAGGTTTGGGTCAAACCTGACAGTGGGTCCCGCATGTCAGGGTGATTATTTTAATTAAAATTTAATTAAAACTAATCCTGTTTAGTTAACAGGGCTGGGCCCCACCTGTCATTGACTCAGGGGAGTCAACCAGGGCCCACCCGTGGTCAAACCCGGGTCGGCTGCACCGGCGTTTAGCCGCCGGCGAGCCCGACGCGGCGGCGGAAGTGGTTTTGGCCATTGCGGCCACCAAATGGGCCGCGGAGACCACCGGAGGGGAGCTGAGGACAAACCGCAGCTCTTGGCGGAGTCCGTTGGGGTCGGGGTGGCCGGAGTTGGCGCCGGCGACGACGTTGGCGGCCACCGGG
>NW_021218176.1:0-581 GCF_002162155.2 Triticum dicoccoides
TCCCTCTCCCTCGCTCGATCCCGATTCTGGATCGAGCCCCGCCCCACCGTCGCGCCTCATCCCGCCACTACTTCGCTGGAGCCACCCTGTCGCCGGAGCTCCTCCTCGTCCTCTTCCCCGCCAGATCTTGTGAGCCCGATGCCGGCGCCCAATCCGACGCCGCCCAGCCGCCTCGCCTCCTCCCCGACGTGCTCATCCACCGACCTCGACGCCGCTGGACCCCGCCGTCGTCGGAGCTGCCTCGCGGAGCGCCCTGCCGTCCTCCTCTTCGACTCCTCGCCGGACGTCCTCCTCTACGTCGCCGTTGTCCCCATCCTCCTCCCCAAAGGCTCCACCGAGCCTCGCCGACCCTCTTCTCTGCAACGCTGGTGAGGCCACGGCCTCCCTCTTCTCTTCTCCCCCTCTCTGTTGCACGTCACCGGCCCGCACCCCGTTCGCCCTGCTCGACCCAGAGCACGGGCCCATGCGCTCCCATGCGCCCCCGCGCGCGCGACCAACGCCATCCAGCCGCTGCCACGACGCCGTCGCCCCCTGCTGCCCGCGCCCGCCGCCTGCTGTGCGTGCCCGCACGCAACCACCCC
>NW_021218177.1:0-1066 GCF_002162155.2 Triticum dicoccoides
ATGGCTTCTAACCATTTGTCGGAATTTGGGCCCACCATCGCTTCTCCATAGCTCGTAGGTTCATTGTTGTCTAGCAACATGACCTTCAAGACAGGATTACCGTACCACTCTGAAGTAGTACGTATCCTTGTCACCCTACGAGGTACGGCAGTGATTTGATCCGAAACTTCATGATCAATATCATAAGCTTCCACTTCAATTGGTGTAGGTGCCACGGGAACAACTTCCTGTGCCCTGCTACACACTGGTTGAAGTGATGGTTCAATAACCATATCAAGTCTCCACCATCCTCCCACTCAACTCTTTCGAGAGAAACCTTTCCTCGAGAAAGGACCCGATTCAAGAAACAATCCATATTGCTTTCGGATCTGAATTAGGAGGTATACCCAACTGTTTTGGGTGTCCTATGAAGATGCATTTTATCCGCTTTGGGTTCGAGCTTAATCCTGAAACTTTTTCACATAAGCAGCCCCAAACCTTTAAGAAACGACTACTTAGGTTTCTCTAAACCATAATTCAAACGGTGTCATCTCAACGGAATTATGTGGTGCCCTATTTAAAGTGAATGTGGTTATCTCTAATGCCTAACCCATGAACGATAGTGGTAATTCGATAAGAGACATCATGGTACGCACCATATCCAATAGGGTGCAACTATGATGTTCGGACACACCATCACACTATGGTGTTCCAGGCGGTATTAATTGTGAAACATTTTCCACAATGTCTTAATTGTGTGCCAAAACTCGTAACTCAGATATTCATCTCTATGATCGTATCATAGACATTTTATCCTCTTGTCACAATGATCTTCTACTTCACTCTGAAATTACTTGAACCATTCAATAATTCAGACTTGTGTTTCATCAAGTAAATATTCTCAACATCTACTCGAATCATCTGTGAAGTAAGAACATAACGATATTCACTGCATGCCTCAGCACTTATTGGACTGCACACATCAAAATGTGTTACTTCCAACAAGTTGCTATCTTGTTCCATCTTATTGAAACCGAGGCTTTTCAGTCATCTTGCCTATGTGGTATGATTTGCATATCTCAAGTGA
>NW_021218178.1:0-5880 GCF_002162155.2 Triticum dicoccoides
ACACCTGGTTTCGTGACGAGCACGACACCAGGCGCGCGTCCTTCTTCGCAGGCACCTCGACAGGGCCGCGGCGGCCACGACAGGAGCGGGGGCGTACCCGGGTGCGCGGCTTGACGCCCACGCCGTCGCCTTCACCGTCACCATCGCCACCTCCCCCTCCTCGCATGACAACGGAGGAGGAGGCCCGTCTCCTGCAGCGTGTCATGGACGACTCCATGAACACGCACGACGAGCGGCAGTGGCACGGCCTGGAGGAGACCATGGCCCTCTCCGCCGCCGGGGACGTTGCCTTCCCGGAGATGGCGGCCGTCACGGAGGAGCCGACGGAGGAGGCGTTGCCGGCCGCGTTCCAGCAGCTGCTGGGCCAGGGGTGGGGCTGGTCCTGCACTGCTCCAGAGATGGCCGCCGGCGTGGGCGTGAACTGGTGCCCACTCCGCCGCGGTCACCGGAGCGGGAGGCGTCGCCCCGGGAGGAGGTGGTGCAGGCACCTTCGGCCGTCCAGCCAGCCCCCGTCTACCACGCACCGCCGGCCCATTTGTGGACGCCGCCGGCCTACGTCGACCTCGTCAGCGACGAGGACGACACCGGCGGCCAGTGAAGACGGCGACAGCCACGGCACCGACGGGCGCGGCAGGAGCGCGCGGGAGGAGTTTTTTTATTTTGTTTTTATATGTTAATTATGAAACTGGGCCTTTTAAGTGGCCATGGAAACTGAGTCATTTTGTGGCCGACCCCTATATATGTTTTATGTTTTTTTAAATGCGTTTATTTACTTTTTTAGTTATTTCATTCCAGTTTTCATTTTTTTTATTCACGTCCACCCCGGACATGATTTGGGGTGTGGCCGCGCGGTGGGCCCACGTACGCCCCATCTGACAAAGCCGAACACGGGCGAACTCATCGGCACCCCAAAGGGACAAAATCCGGCCAATCCGAACGTCCGTTTGGGGTCGCGCGGTGGAGTTGGCCTCAGCGGCCACGCGCTCGTCGTATACATGGATTATCCTGGGTTTTTTTAAGAAAAGACCTAAGGCCAGATATATTAGAGCAACTCTAGCAGACCCCGCAAAATCTCGACCCACAAAACATGTTTGCAGTTTGACGAAGATCTCGTTTACGGGTCGAGAACGAGTGCGACCGAACAGAAACCGTAGATAAAATTGCATAATTTGAAAAAACAGTTTCGCGGGAGAAATTGCACCTCGTGGACGCGAGTAGTTCATCACGTACTACATATATTTACATGATCAAACACTACAAACACTAGTTCATACTACATACTACATCGGTACTAGTACTAGAGGGGTGGGGATCTCACGGCGGCGAGCTCGCGCCATGGACGACACCGTGGAGGAGCTCAATCCTCCTCGCCGGAGCTGCCGAGGTCGATGTACTTCGCCCTCTGCTCCTCGCGGATGTGCCGCCACTCGTCGTCCTTCTCCTTAGCGGCGAGGTTGGTTGCGATCGCCTGCTGGAACTCGAGGTCTTAGAGCTCCTCGTGGTGGCGCCGGCGCTCCGCCTCCTCGCGTAAGCTCCGCTCGGCAATGGCGGTCGCAACCGCGTCGACATCGGCGATGAAGTCCTCTGGCCCGACGACTCCGCGGCGGCCGAGCTCCTCGGGCTCCTCCTTGACGGGGACGAACTCGAAGTCCTCCGGCTCCTCCGACCACTCCCTCTTCACGGGGAGAAGGCCCGTGCCGGAAGAGGAGGAGCTCCCGGCGTAGGAAGATCTCGCCGCGGAGGAGAAGGGCGCAGCAGAGGACGGGGTACGGCCGTGCCGACGGTCATACCCGTCCGTCTCGCGGACGTGGAAGCTCGACGGCGGCGAGAGGCCGCGGTTGATCCAATTCGTCGCCCCGCGCTTCCTCGTGTCATTCGACCGGACGCGCTGCTCGCGCTCGGGGTCGCTGCCGCCACCGGATCTGCTGTCGGAGCTGCGTCCGAAGCTCCACATGTGGCCCCACATGGCGGCTGGAGGCGGAAGGGGGTCGCCGGCGGCGAAAAATGTGGAGAGGGGGGTGGGGAATTGCGTAGCCCGGCGGCGGTGGGGGATAGGGTTTCGACCCGCAAACGCGCCGCGAACCCGTAGATATAGTGGTCGGGGCGTGCGGTTTGCGGGCCGCGGTAAAAAATTTTACGGGCCGCGCGAGTATGTGGGCTCTGTTCTGGCCGGAATATTGGGCCGAGCCCACATACTCGCTGGAATTTTGCGGGTTCGCGGCTTTTACGGGGTCTGCTAGAGTTGATCTTAGGTTGGTCATAATGAAAGTTTGTGCCCGGATGGACGGTCTGGTAACTGACCGGTCAAGAAAACCTGACCCAAACGGCTCCTCATATCAGCTCCACGCATCCGTGCTGATCAACACCCCTCATATCCATCCCTAATTTGAGATCGATATGGGAGGCCCGAGCACGTCCAGGCGTGTTCGCCACGTCGGACACGGCCCATGGTGGCCC
Organism: Triticum dicoccoides; assembly: GCF_002162155.2. NCBI lineage: Eukaryota > Viridiplantae > Streptophyta > Magnoliopsida > Poales > Poaceae > Triticum > Triticum dicoccoides. Next base: position 2,458 of record NW_021218178.1, read on the forward strand.
ATCCTGACCCCATATATATCCGTCGGCATCCGCATCCCAGACCTAATCCTAGCCACTTTACTTCACTCCACCCCGTACCCAAGCTCCCTTCCGGCGATCTCCGGCGAGGCGGGCATCAGATCCGACTCTAAGCCAGTCCTGATCCATCAACCATGGTGTATGCGCTTGGCCAAGTTCTGATTTAATCCAATGGAAATCCATCGTGTCAGTGCAATGGGCGCTCGGATTTGCCGTTGTCGGAAGCTTGAGGTCAGTCTACCACCCCATCTCCGTTACGGAGAAGTTCTACTTCCATGACAAAGACGCTAATGGCGCTGGCAAGGGCGAGGGCAAGGACAACCATGAACGATCTTCGTCCATAATTTATTAGCGTGTGGATCATGCCAATTTTTGGTAGTCTCATGGCATGTATTGATATAGTAGCCATGGATGATTGTAGAGCTTGTGCGATGCAAGCGCGGTTGTATGGATTTGGGGTTCGCTAAATAAGGTATCCAGTTGTGAAATTGAAAATTTGAGAGGTGACTGCTCACTGTCCGCAAACGCGCTCGGGAGCATCCGCAGACGTTTGAGGGCCGGATTAGCTATATCAGGGCAAGTCGTTACAAACTCACCCATACAGAAAAATAAAATTATATTTAAATTCTTTGGGGCTCGAGCCGCAACTCGGCCCAACCTTTATTTCCTAGTTGCAATTCCACTCTTGATTCGCAACTTGGTCTCAACATTTTTTTGTCCTAATTGCAGGTCCAGCCCTACACTCGCAACTGGGGTTCGACCTTTGTTTTGTCCCAGTTGAAAGTCCATCCTCAAGTCACAACTGGGGCCGACCATTTCCCCACGGTTGCAATTCCACTCTTGAATCGCAATTGGGCCCCGACATATTTTGTCCTAACTGCAAATCCACACCTCGACTCGCAACTGGGGTCCAACCTTTTTTGTCCCAGTTGGAAGTGCACCCTCGATTCGTATCTAGGGCCCAACCTTTTTTTGGTCACAGTTCCAAGTCCACTCTCGACTCACAAATAGGGCCAGACCTTTTCTTTTGTTCAAGTTGCAAGTGCACCCTCGACTCAGAAATAGGGATCAACTTTTTTTATCTAAGTTACAAGTCCACTATCAACTCACAACTGGGCCCTGCTAGTTCTTGAGCTTGTGTTGGTTTTTCTCTTGAAGAGGAAAGGGTGATGTAGCAAAGTAGAGATAAGTCTTTCCCTCAGCTAGAGAACCAAGATATCTATCTAGTAGGAGACAACACACAAATCACCAATACTTGCACAAACAATCAAACAACTTGCACCCAACGCGATAAAGGGGTTGTCAATCCCTTCACGGTCACTTGCAAAAGTGAGATCTGATAGAGGTAGATGAAACTAAACAAAAGATAAAGTAAATATTTTTGGGTTTTTTGGTTTATAGACCGGAAAGTAAAAGATTGCAAAATAGTAGATCGGAAACTAATACGGTGGAAAATAGTAGATCGGAAACTTATATGATGGAAAATAGACCCGGTGGCCTTAGGTTTCACTAGAGGCTTCTCTCAAGATAGCAAATAATACGTTGGGTGAACAAATTACTGTCGAGCAATTGATAGAAAAAGACAAAGTTATGACGATATCTAAGGCAATGATTATGAAATATAGGCATCATGTCCGTGGCAAGTAGACCGAAACGATTCTGCATCTACTACTATTACTCGACACATTGACCGACTCCTAGCTGCATCTAGAGTACTAAGTTCATGAAGAATAGAGTAACACATTTGTTGGAAATATGCCCTAGAGGCAATAATAAAGTAGTTATTATTATATTTCTTTGTTCATGATAATTGTCTATTGTTCATGCTATAATTGTGTTATCCGGAAATCGTACTACATGTGTGAATACATAGACCACAACACGTCCCTAGTGAGCCTCTAGTTGACTAGCTCGTTGATCAAAAGATAGTCATGGTTTCCTGACTATGGACATTGGATGTCATTGATAACGGGATCACATCATTAGGAGAATGATATGATGGACAAGACCCAATCCTAAGCATAGCTTAAAGATCGTGTAGTTCGTTTGCTATAGCTTTTCCGAATGTCAAGTATCATTTCCTTAGACCATGAGATTGTGCAAATCCCGGATACCGTAGGACTGCTTTGGGTGTGCCAAACGTCACAACGTAACTGGGTGACTATAAAGGTACACTACGGGTATCTCCGAAAGTGTCTGTTGGGTTGGCACGAATCAAGACTGGGATTTGTCACTCCGTATGACGGAGAGGTATCTCTGGGCCCACTCGGTAATGCATCATCATAATGAGCTCAATGTGACCAAGTGGTTGATCACGGGATCATGCATTACGGTACGAGTAAAGTGACTTGCCGGTAACGAGATTGAATGAGGTATTGGGATACCAACGATCGAGTCTCGGGCAAGTAACGTACCGATTGACAAAGGGAATTGTATACGGGATTGATTGAATCCTCGACATCGTGGTTCATCCGATGAGATAATCGAGGAGCATGTGGGAGCCAACATGGGTATCCAGATCCCGCTGTTGGTTATTAATCGGAGAGTCGTCTCGGTCATGTCTGCGTGTCTCCCGAACCCGTAGGGTCTACACACTTAAGGTTCGGTGACGCTAGGGTTGTTGAGATATTAGTATACGGTAACCCGAAAGTTGTTCGGAGTCCCGGATGAGATCCCGGACGTCACGAGGAGTTCCGGAATGGTCCGGAGGTGAACATTTATATATAGGAAGTCAAGTTTCGGCCATCGGGAAAGTTTCGGGGGTAATCAGTATTGTACCGGGACCACCGGAAGGGTTCCGGGGGTCCACCGGGTGGGGCCACCTATCCCGGAGGGCCCCATGGGCTGAAGTGGGAGGGGAACCAGCCCCTAGTGGGCTGGTGCGCCCCCCATGGGCCTCCCCCTGCACCTAGGGTTGGAAACCGTAGGGGTGTGGGGGCGCCCCACTTGGCTTGGGGGGCACTCCACCACCTTGGCCGCCGCCCCCCCTTGGAGATTGCATCTCCTAGGGCCGGCGCCCCCCTAGGGGTCTTATATATAGTGGGGGGAGGGAGGGAAGCCGCACCCTAGCCCCTGGCGCCTCCCTCTCCCTCCCGTGACACTTCTCCCTCTCCCTGGGCTTGGCGAAGCCCTGCTGAGATCACTGTTGCTTCCAGCACCACGCCGTCGTGCTGCTGGATCTCCATCAACCTCTCCTTCCCCCTTGCTGGATCAAGTTGGAGGAGACGTCTTCCCAACCGTACGTGTGTTGAACACGGAGGTGCCGTCCTTCGGTGCTAGGTCATCGGTGATTTGGATCACGACGAGTACGACTCCATCAACCCCATTCTCTTGAACGCTTCCGCTCGCGATCTACAAGGGTATGTAGATGCACTCCCCTCTCCCTCGTTGCTAGATGACTCCATA
>NW_021218179.1:0-1137 GCF_002162155.2 Triticum dicoccoides
CCCCCTTGGCCGCCGCACCCCCTAGGAGATTGGATCTCCTAGGGCCGGCCACCCCCCCTTGGCACCCCTATATATAGTGGGGGAGAGGAGGGACTTCATACCTGAACGTCTCGGCCTTTGGTTGCCTCCTTCTCCCTCCCCAACACCTCATCCACCTCCATAGTGCTTAGCGAAGCTCTGCCGGAGTACTGCAGCTCCATCAACACCACGCCGTCGTGCTGCTGCTGGTGCCATCTCCCTCAACCTCTCCTCCCTCCCTTGCTGGATCAAGAAGAGGAGACGTGGCTGTTCCGTACGTGTGTTGAACGCGGAGGTGCCGTCCGTTCGGCGCAGGTCATCGGTGATTTGGATCACGTCGAGTACGACTACATCATCACCTTGCAAGCTTCCGCACGCGATCTACAAGTGGTATGTAGATGCAAACTTTCTCCCTAGACTCGTTGCTTAGATGAACTCATAGATGGATCTTGGTGAAACCGTAGGAAAAATTTTAATTTTCTGCAACGTTCCCCAATATCAACAACTATGGAAATCTCTTCGGGACCCCAAAACAGTGAGTAATAATCCAAGATACGGGTCAGAATCGGCCAAAACTGCGAGTGTTGATGACCGACACATAAACGCACCACAGGGTTCGTTAACCATGGAAACCACTCCAGGACCCCAAAACAATGAGTAATAGTCCATGAAATGGGCCACAATTGGCCAAAACTGCCAGTGTGGATGACCGAAACGTAAGCGGACCTTGGGGTTCAACAATTATGGAAATTGCTTCGTAACCCGAAAACGGTGAGTAATAATCAAAGAAACGGGCCAGAATAGGCCTAAACTGTCAGTGTTGATGACCGACACATAAACGCACCACATGATTCGTTAACCATGGAAACCAATTCGGGACCCCAAAACAGTGAGTAATAGTCCATGAAACGGCCCAAAATCGGCCAAAACTGCCAGTGTTGATGACCGACACGTAAGCGCACCTTGGGGTTCAACAAATATGCAAATCGCTCCGGGACCCCAAAACAGTGAGTAATAATCCAAGAAATGGGCCAGAATTGGCCAAAGCTGCCAGTGTTGATGACGACACGTAAACGCACCACAGGGTTCGTTAACCATGGAAACCACTCCGGGACCCCG
>NW_021218180.1:0-5881 GCF_002162155.2 Triticum dicoccoides
ACACCTGGTTTCGTGACGAGCACGACACCAGGCGCGCGTCCTTCTTCGCAGGCACCTCGACAGGGCCGCGGCGGCCACGACAGGAGCGGGGGCGTACCCGGGTGCGCGGCTTGACGCCCACGCCGTCGCCTTCACCGTCACCATCGCCACCTCCCCCTCCTCGCATGACAACGGAGGAGGAGGCCCGTCTCCTGCAGCGTGTCATGGACGACTCCATGAACACGCACGACGAGCGGCAGTGGCACGGCCTGGAGGAGACCATGGCCCTCTCCGCCGCCGGGGACGTTGCCTTCCCGGAGATGGCGGCCGTCACGGAGGAGCCGACGGAGGAGGCGTTGCCGGCCGCGTTCCAGCAGCTGCTGGGCCAGGGGTGGGGCTGGTCCTGCACTGCTCCAGAGATGGCCGCCGGCGTGGGCGTGAACTGGTGCCCACTCCGCCGCGGTCACCGGAGCGGGAGGCGTCGCCCCGGGAGGAGGTGGTGCAGGCACCTTCGGCCGTCCAGCCAGCCCCCGTCTACCACGCACCGCCGGCCCATTTGTGGACGCCGCCGGCCTACGTCGACCTCGTCAGCGACGAGGACGACACCGGCGGCCAGTGAAGACGGCGACAGCCACGGCACCGACGGGCGCGGCAGGAGCGCGCGGGAGGAGTTTTTTTATTTTGTTTTTATATGTTAATTATGAAACTGGGCCTTTTAAGTGGCCATGGAAACTGAGTCATTTTGTGGCCGACCCCTATATATGTTTTATGTTTTTTTAAATGCGTTTATTTACTTTTTTAGTTATTTCATTCCAGTTTTCATTTTTTTTATTCACGTCCACCCCGGACATGATTTGGGGTGTGGCCGCGCGGTGGGCCCACGTACGCCCCATCTGACAAAGCCGAACACGGGCGAACTCATCGGCACCCCAAAGGGACAAAATCCGGCCAATCCGAACGTCCGTTTGGGGTCGCGCGGTGGAGTTGGCCTCAGCGGCCACGCGCTCGTCGTATACATGGATTATCCTGGGTTTTTTTAAGAAAAGACCTAAGGCCAGATATATTAGAGCAACTCTAGCAGACCCCGCAAAATCTCGACCCACAAAACATGTTTGCAGTTTGACGAAGATCTCGTTTACGGGTCGAGAACGAGTGCGACCGAACAGAAACCGTAGATAAAATTGCATAATTTGAAAAAACAGTTTCGCGGGAGAAATTGCACCTCGTGGACGCGAGTAGTTCATCACGTACTACATATATTTACATGATCAAACACTACAAACACTAGTTCATACTACATACTACATCGGTACTAGTACTAGAGGGGTGGGGATCTCACGGCGGCGAGCTCGCGCCATGGACGACACCGTGGAGGAGCTCAATCCTCCTCGCCGGAGCTGCCGAGGTCGATGTACTTCGCCCTCTGCTCCTCGCGGATGTGCCGCCACTCGTCGTCCTTCTCCTTAGCGGCGAGGTTGGTTGCGATCGCCTGCTGGAACTCGAGGTCTTAGAGCTCCTCGTGGTGGCGCCGGCGCTCCGCCTCCTCGCGTAAGCTCCGCTCGGCAATGGCGGTCGCAACCGCGTCGACATCGGCGATGAAGTCCTCTGGCCCGACGACTCCGCGGCGGCCGAGCTCCTCGGGCTCCTCCTTGACGGGGACGAACTCGAAGTCCTCCGGCTCCTCCGACCACTCCCTCTTCACGGGGAGAAGGCCCGTGCCGGAAGAGGAGGAGCTCCCGGCGTAGGAAGATCTCGCCGCGGAGGAGAAGGGCGCAGCAGAGGACGGGGTACGGCCGTGCCGACGGTCATACCCGTCCGTCTCGCGGACGTGGAAGCTCGACGGCGGCGAGAGGCCGCGGTTGATCCAATTCGTCGCCCCGCGCTTCCTCGTGTCATTCGACCGGACGCGCTGCTCGCGCTCGGGGTCGCTGCCGCCACCGGATCTGCTGTCGGAGCTGCGTCCGAAGCTCCACATGTGGCCCCACATGGCGGCTGGAGGCGGAAGGGGGTCGCCGGCGGCGAAAAATGTGGAGAGGGGGGTGGGGAATTGCGTAGCCCGGCGGCGGTGGGGGATAGGGTTTCGACCCGCAAACGCGCCGCGAACCCGTAGATATAGTGGTCGGGGCGTGCGGTTTGCGGGCCGCGGTAAAAAATTTTACGGGCCGCGCGAGTATGTGGGCTCTGTTCTGGCCGGAATATTGGGCCGAGCCCACATACTCGCTGGAATTTTGCGGGTTCGCGGCTTTTACGGGGTCTGCTAGAGTTGATCTTAGGTTGGTCATAATGAAAGTTTGTGCCCGGATGGACGGTCTGGTAACTGACCGGTCAAGAAAACCTGACCCAAACGGCTCCTCATATCAGCTCCACGCATCCGTGCTGATCAACACCCCTCATATCCATCCCTAATTTGAGATCGATATGGGAGGCCCGAGCACGTCCAGGCGTGTTCGCCACGTCGGACACGGCCCATGGTGGCCCATCCTGACCCCATATATATCCGTCGGCATCCGCATCCCAGACCTAATCCTAGCCACTTTACTTCACTCCACCCCGTACCCAAGCTCCCTTCCGGCGATCTCCGGCGAGGCGGGCATCAGATCCGACTCTAAGCCAGTCCTGATCCATCAACCATGGTGTATGCGCTTGGCCAAGTTCTGATTTAATCCAATGGAAATCCATCGTGTCAGTGCAATGGGCGCTCGGATTTGCCGTTGTCGGAAGCTTGAGGTCAGTCTACCACCCCATCTCCGTTACGGAGAAGTTCTACTTCCATGACAAAGACGCTAATGGCGCTGGCAAGGGCGAGGGCAAGGACAACCATGAACGATCTTCGTCCATAATTTATTAGCGTGTGGATCATGCCAATTTTTGGTAGTCTCATGGCATGTATTGATATAGTAGCCATGGATGATTGTAGAGCTTGTGCGATGCAAGCGCGGTTGTATGGATTTGGGGTTCGCTAAATAAGGTATCCAGTTGTGAAATTGAAAATTTGAGAGGTGACTGCTCACTGTCCGCAAACGCGCTCGGGAGCATCCGCAGACGTTTGAGGGCCGGATTAGCTATATCAGGGCAAGTCGTTACAAACTCACCCATACAGAAAAATAAAATTATATTTAAATTCTTTGGGGCTCGAGCCGCAACTCGGCCCAACCTTTATTTCCTAGTTGCAATTCCACTCTTGATTCGCAACTTGGTCTCAACATTTTTTTGTCCTAATTGCAGGTCCAGCCCTACACTCGCAACTGGGGTTCGACCTTTGTTTTGTCCCAGTTGAAAGTCCATCCTCAAGTCACAACTGGGGCCGACCATTTCCCCACGGTTGCAATTCCACTCTTGAATCGCAATTGGGCCCCGACATATTTTGTCCTAACTGCAAATCCACACCTCGACTCGCAACTGGGGTCCAACCTTTTTTTGTCCCAGTTGGAAGTGCACCCTCGATTCGTATCTAGGGCCCAACCTTTTTTTGGTCACAGTTCCAAGTCCACTCTCGACTCACAAATAGGGCCAGACCTTTTCTTTTGTTCAAGTTGCAAGTGCACCCTCGACTCAGAAATAGGGATCAACTTTTTTTATCTAAGTTACAAGTCCACTCTCAACTCACAACTGGGCCCTGCTAGTTCTTGAGCTTGTGTTGGTTTTTCTCTTGAAGAGGAAAGGGTGATGTAGCAAAGTAGAGATAAGTCTTTCCCTCAGCTAGAGAACCAAGATATCTATCTAGTAGGAGACAACACACAAATCACCAATACTTGCACAAACAATCAAACAACTTGCACCCAACGCGATAAAGGGGTTGTCAATCCCTTCACGGTCACTTGCAAAAGTGAGATCTGATAGAGGTAGATGAAACTAAACAAAAGATAAAGTAAATATTTTTGGGTTTTTTGGTTTATAGACCGGAAAGTAAAAGATTGCAAAATAGTAGATCGGAAACTAATACGGTGGAAAATAGTAGATCGGAAACTTATATGATGGAAAATAGACCCGGTGGCCTTAGGTTTCACTAGAGGCTTCTCTCAAGATAGCAAATAATACGTTGGGTGAACAAATTACTGTCGAGCAATTGATAGAAAAAGACAAAGTTATGACGATATCTAAGGCAATGATTATGAAATATAGGCATCATGTCCGTGGCAAGTAGACCGAAACGATTCTGCATCTACTACTATTACTCGACACATTGACCGACTCCTAGCTGCATCTAGAGTACTAAGTTCATGAAGAATAGAGTAACACATTTGTTGGAAATATGCCCTAGAGGCAATAATAAAGTAGTTATTATTATATTTCTTTGTTCATGATAATTGTCTATTGTTCATGCTATAATTGTGTTATCCGGAAATCGTACTACATGTGTGAATACATAGACCACAACACGTCCCTAGTGAGCCTCTAGTTGACTAGCTCGTTGATCAAAAGATAGTCATGGTTTCCTGACTATGGACATTGGATGTCATTGATAACGGGATCACATCATTAGGAGAATGATATGATGGACAAGACCCAATCCTAAGCATAGCTTAAAGATCGTGTAGTTCGTTTGCTATAGCTTTTCCGAATGTCAAGTATCATTTCCTTAGACCATGAGATTGTGCAAATCCCGGATACCGTAGGACTGCTTTGGGTGTGCCAAACGTCACAACGTAACTGGGTGACTATAAAGGTACACTACGGGTATCTCCGAAAGTGTCTGTTGGGTTGGCACGAATCAAGACTGGGATTTGTCACTCCGTATGACGGAGAGGTATCTCTGGGCCCACTCGGTAATGCATCATCATAATGAGCTCAATGTGACCAAGTGGTTGATCACGGGATCATGCATTACGGTACGAGTAAAGTGACTTGCCGGTAACGAGATTGAATGAGGTATTGGGATACCAACGATCGAGTCTCGGGCAAGTAACGTACCGATTGACAAAGGGAATTGTATACGGGATTGATTGAATCCTCGACATCGTGGTTCATCCGATGAGATAATCGAGGAGCATGTGGGAGCCAACATGGGTATCCAGATCCCGCTGTTGGTTATTAATCGGAGAGTCGTCTCGGTCATGTCTGCGTGTCTCCCGAACCCGTAGGGTCTACACACTTAAGGTTCGGTGACGCTAGGGTTGTTGAGATATTAGTATACGGTAACCCGAAAGTTGTTCGGAGTCCCGGATGAGATCCCGGACGTCACGAGGAGTTCCGGAATGGTCCGGAGGTGAACATTTATATATAGGAAGTCAAGTTTCGGCCATCGGGAAAGTTTCGGGGGTAATCAGTATTGTACCGGGACCACCGGAAGGGTTCCGGGGGTCCACCGGGTGGGGCCACCTATCCCGGAGGGCCCCATGGGCTGAAGTGGGAGGGGAACCAGCCCCTAGTGGGCTGGTGCGCCCCCCATGGGCCTCCCCCTGCACCTAGGGTTGGAAACCGTAGGGGTGTGGGGGCGCCCCACTTGGCTTGGGGGGCACTCCACCACCTTGGCCGCCGCCCCCCCTTGGAGATTGCATCTCCTAGGGCCGGCGCCCCCCTAGGGGTCTTATATATAGTGGGGGGAGGGAGGGAAGCCGCACCCTAGCCCCTGGCGCCTCCCTCTCCCTCCCGTGACACTTCTCCCTCTCCCTGGGCTTGGCGAAGCCCTGCTGAGATCACTGTTGCTTCCAGCACCACGCCGTCGTGCTGCTGGATCTCCATCAACCTCTCCTTCCCCCTTGCTGGATCAAGTTGGAGGAGACGTCTTCCCAACCGTACGTGTGTTGAACACGGAGGTGCCGTCCTTCGGTGCTAGGTCATCGGTGATTTGGATCACGACGAGTACGACTCCATCAACCCCATTCTCTTGAACGCTTCCGCTCGCGATCTACAAGGGTATGTAGATGCACTCCCCTCTCCCTCGTTGCTAGATGACTCCATA
>NW_021218181.1:0-1890 GCF_002162155.2 Triticum dicoccoides
AACATCCATGTCCATCGAAACATCAAATAGCCCGCACAAATAAAAAATATCTTTCCATCAATGGGTCAAGGATAAGAAAAAATAATAGTCAAACCTAAACAAATAAGGAACCTAAACAAATAAGGACAACCACCAGACCACGTGAGGAAAGTTTCCAAACAGAAACAAATACAGACAACTTCACAATCTGATCTCCACACGGTCTCGGCCACCTCAACCCAAGACACATCAACGCAACCCATTATATAAGTATAGCCGGACGGATAAGCACCCACCAAACAATTAGGAGTCAGCAACCATGACTTGAACAAGCCAAACGCGACTCGACGTCCACACCGAAAGCCACCTCCAGCCGCTTCAATCGACTTCCGATGAAGTCACGCCAAAGCACACTCGACGCCCCGACGAAGTCACGCCAAAGCACACTCGACGCCCATGAAGTTACGCCCAACTGCTTTAATCAACGTCGGAAGAAGTGACCCGAAACCACTTCTGGTCTGCATCATCAGATTGGTAATTGGTATTTAGTAAGCTTACTTTTTCTGGATAGAATCTTCATAAATACTATTTCAACTGACAAATTGTTCCCTATTAATTTTGAAGAAATAACACTATGGCATACAAGAAGTTGAGCGGCTTAACTACAAGGGGACAGAATTGGAACATTCAAGTGAAAGTAATGAGAATGTGGGATTCAGTCAATCCTACAACCGATGAGCTTATTAGCCTAGATATGATACTGATGGATGAGCAGTTTTTTTAATATATTAATTGGAATTTTTCTGTCAGATGAAGCAACAATTACTAAACATATTTGATTCTTTCGACAGGGTGAAACAATCCATGCTACTATCTGGAAGAATCTTATAGATACTTTTAGATCAAAAATCATTGAGAAATCAGTTTATGCATTCAGCAATTTTAAGGTTGTGGAATCCACAAAATATAGGCCAGTGAGCAATGAAATTAAAATATTTTTGCATACAATACAAAGGTAAAGGAGATAAAGGATCTTCAGAAGTTTTTCCAGATTATTGCTTCGAGTTTGCTACCATGGACGCACTAGAAGAAAGGGCAGAAAAAGATACACAATGCTCAGGTATGTTTACAGTTGTAATTTTGACTTCCAAATAATTGTTATTTCTAATTGTTATATCACCAATATCCAAATATACAGATGTCATTGGACTACTAACACAAATGAAGCCTGTGGAGACAAGAATAACAAAGAAGAACCCACAACCTTTATATCTCCACGAGATTGAAATCCTAATGCCAGAGTAAGTGCATATGCATATGGATGTCTCAAATTTAACCAAACCTCCCCCATGTGCACTAACTTCTCAGATTAATTTCTTTAGGGGTGACAAAATCAGAATCACGTTGTGGGGAAAGTTTGCTTATTTTTTGACCGAGGATGTAATCGGCAGCCAAACTGTCCTTATTATTACATCAACGATGGTGCAGAGATTAAATGGTAAGTCCATAAAACCTAAATGTTATTCTTATCATTTACAAATTCTAACTGATTGATTAAATAGGTTTGTGCCTAAAGTCAACCAGTGCCACAAGAATATATATAGATCTAGATATACCAGAAACACAAGAACTTCTTGATAGGTATGAAACACAACCAATTTTTTTCCACTCATAAATAGTGATTCACGTTCATTCAAGATTGTATATTCTTATTTACTTCATACATGTGCAGGGACTCGACAGAAGAAACCTTACCAAAAATGATTAGTATAGATAGAAGTAATAAAGGAACATTAGAAGAACAAATGTTTTATAGGAGGAGAACATTACAAGAACTTACTACAATGAGGCACGAAAACCAGCCAGGCCAGGTAATGCCTCAGAATTCCAATAAATGATGGCATCAATCTT
>NW_021218182.1:0-2120 GCF_002162155.2 Triticum dicoccoides
AATTTTACATGAAGTGGTCCAATTATGAAACACAGTTTTGAGGACTTCTTACAACCAGGATATAGCTCTTGGCTAGAGTCATTTTTCAACTTTTGAAGAATGCATCAATCTCCTCGGAAATTGTGTCATCTTCAAAATCCCCCTCCTTATCTAAACTGCCCCCTAAGTCTCAAAGCAAATCAGAAATGTTATCCTCTTCAGGTGACTCCTCCTCAACCTCATTCTCATGAGCGTCAGGAACATTCAAGAAAGAAGAACTAGATTCTCCATGAAAAATCCAAGTTTTATACCCACGGAGAAACCCATCACATACTAGATGCTCACGCACCTCTCTTTCTTAATCCAAAATGAGTTTGAACAGTTCTTACCAGGACATAATATTTTGTTTCTGGATGAATTACTAAATGCAAAGCTTAAGAATTTTTCCACCCCTTCCAAATACACATTTGTGTTCCTACATGTTATATAAATATGCATATGCATCAGATCATATGTAGTTAAATAATTGCTTAGTACCCTATAACCGCTAAAAAAGTTGTGTTGTACCTAGGCTCATCCATCCACCTTTTGTCCATGGTGGTTGCACCTTCACAAGTAATTCACAGACTACTAAGTGAAATGTACACTCAGAGTATCAATATTGCTGCAAAAATTGGCATTCACTGTGAACATACATATCAAATAGACATAAACTTAAAATAGGCGCATTGAGCTCCTAAAACAGTTGGATGCACATAATCATGTTAATGCAAGAGAGATCTATCTGCAACTACTTGATAGAAACATATCACACTGAGTAGGGTTAACACAACCAAATCTGCAACTACTTGAAATACAAAATGAACAATAAAAAACTGAAATTGAAAGAGTATCATCCAAGTCATCCAATCAGATCTATCACGCAAGCATTCTTCAATCAGGCCATTAATGACAATTGAACTACAGAAAGTACCTCTTGAATTTTGTAGGCAGGGCGGAGGAAAGTAAATCAGCCGGAACAGAGGTCGCCCGTGGAGGAAGAATAATGGTGGATCCTCGTGGCTGACCTTGCTCCTTCTCCTTGCCAGTAGTAGGTGATGCTGCTCCTCGGTGCAGCGGACGGCGTTTCTGCTCCTGGGCGGATGATGAACTATGGGCCAGAGGTGTGTGGCGCAAGGGGGTGGGGTCAGGTGATACGTCTCCAACGTATCTACTATTCCAAACACGTTTGCCCTTATTTTGGACTCTAACTTACATGATTTGAATAGAACTAACCCGGACTGACGCTGTTTTCAGCAGAATTGCCATGGTGTTATTTTTGTGCAGAAATAAAAGTTCTCGGAATGACCTGAAACTTCACGGAGTCATGTTTTGGAATTAATAAAAAATATTGGCAAAAGAATCAACAGAAGGGGACCCACACCCTGTCCACGAGGGTGCAGGGCGCGCCCACCCCCTGGGGCGTGCCCCATGCCTCATGGGTCCCCTGGACCTCCACCGACCTCAACTCCAACTCTATATATTCACGTTCGGGGAGAAAAAAATCAGAGAGAAGGATTCATCGCCTTTTACGATATGGAGACGCCGCCAAGCCCTATTCTTCCTCGGGAAGGCTGGTCTGGAGTCCATTCGGGGCTCCGGAGAGGGAAATCCGTCGCCATCGTCATCATCAACCATCCTCCATCACCAATTTCATGATGCTCACCGCCGTGCGTGAGTAATCCAATTGTAGGCTCGCTGGACGGTGATGGGTTGGATGAGATTTACCATGTAATCAAGTTAGTTTTGTTTGGGTTTGATCTCTAGTATCCATTATGTTCTAAGATTGATGTTGCTATGACTTTGTCATGCTTAATGCTTGTCACTAGGGCCCGAGTGCCATAATTTCATATCTGAACCTATTATATTTTCATGAATATATGTGAGTTTTTGATCCTATCTTGCAAGTTATAGTCACCTACTACGTGTTATGATCCGGCAAACCCCGTAGTGACAATAGTCGGGACACTTCCCGGTGATGACCGTAGTTTGAGGAGTTCATGTATTCACTAAGTGCTAATGCTTTGGTCCGGTACTCTATTAAAAGGAGGCCTTAATATCCCTTAGTTTCCAATAGGACCCCGCTGCCATGGAGGATAGGA
>NW_021218183.1:0-1191 GCF_002162155.2 Triticum dicoccoides
TTGTGGACGAAACAATCTGATGCTGCAGCAGAATCCGAGTCAAACTACAAGTCCAAAGGTGTTACATCACCTCCACTTGGGCCCATGAGCCTTGTACGACCTAGGGTTAGTTTTAGGCTGCCTTGGGACGTCCTCCCACCTCCTTGGCCGCCACCCCTTGCTCCTATATAAGTAGATCCATCTAGTAGCTTTTTCCTTGGGATTTGTTTAGTTAAAAGTTAGCCATTGCAACTTCGTGTACTTCGTTTGTGTCCAACGACCAGACCAAGACCGCTTCCGGATCCCCACCATTATCAATACTTCATATATATTTGCAATATTCAGATTGCTTTATCATATTCTTGCTCGTTCTTCGATTGCCTGCAGGAATAGACCTTCGTGGTCAGGCTGACCGTGCTTCCGGCATCGTCAGTAACCTCAGGAGATTGGTTTAGCGATTGCTAAGGCGCAACGTCGTGCACGTTTGTAGTCGGATCGTCAAAGTCGTCTCCACCAAATCGATAGTTATCATCTCATCGAAAGATCGGGACACCCCCGCCTCTATCAAGGAACATATCTACCCTCAAATGGTGGAATATTCAATTTCAGTTTAGGAATATGGACATCATCTCATACCTGAGGTGGTGGTGCAGGCCTACCATTACAAATATATACCTGAGGTCGACCTGCTGGTGGTGGTACAGGTGGCTGCACGTAGTGCTGATTTTGATCAACCTCATCCTCATAATCTCCCACATAATCATCCTCCTCCGCATCAGCAGCAGGAGCCACAGAAGTATCAACAGCAGCACCAACAGTTTGGCCAAACGCAAGAGGAACACGGCTTGCTCGGCGGAGGTCTGTTTCGCGACGTGGAGGTAGTCGTTGTTGTTGTTGTTGGAGAGGTGCGTTAGGTGCAGCGGGTGGTGGTGGTGGAAGACGCGCGAGCAATTCATTAAACTTGTTATCGAGCTTTGTTTCAAACGTCTTCTCAAGGCCAGTGATCTTCTCCATGGCCTCTTCAAAATTGTTCAGCACATCTTGCACCTGTTCAGTCATCATTTGCTGAAACTTATCATGAAGCTCCTTGTTCGATAAATTCTCCCAGTCAATCTCGTCGGCTTGTGATCCTGGCATGGTTAGCAGCAATAGAAACACACAAGAATATGATCCTACAGACTACGAACAAGTGGTGGTGGTGGGTGTCACAAA
>NW_021218184.1:0-1972 GCF_002162155.2 Triticum dicoccoides
ACGTCCGGCTCGAGTGGGAAGCGGACGACGAAGAATTTTGTGTCCCACCCACCACCCACTTTATAGCCACTGTAGACGACTTAACCGATGTGGTTGACTACGACTCCGAAGACATCGATGGTATGGACAACGATGCCGGAGAGGATCAGGAACCACTGCCTAGGGCGTTGGACAGCTGCTTCCTCGTATGACATATATATGGTGGATACACCCAAAGAAAATAACGGCGATGATAAGAATCCAGTCGAGGATAAACCTCCTGAGACACAGCCAAAGCGCCAACGTCATCGGCGCCGCTCAAAACCATGTCGTAGTAAAAACAGCAATACCGTTACAGAGGAGGATAACACTCTGGACGGTGACGAAAACAATGAAGACCCCATTGAGCCAACCTCCAAACAGGAGGAACGGGACGAGGGGCGATTCAGCCCTGGCGAACAGGCCACGAACGAAGACTCAGAGGATAGCGACCACCTTCAGCTCTCCGAGGACGAGGTTAGCCTCGGTGATGAAGATTTCATCGTGCCCGAAGAGTCCGTCGAACAAGAACGGTTCAAGCGTCAGCTAATTGCCACTTCAAGAAGACTGAAAAAGAAGTAGCAAGAGCTTCAAGCTGATCAAGATATGCTCAAGGAAAGATGGACTGATGTCCTAGCAGCTGAGGAATACGGCCTCGAGCGACCAACCAAAAGCTACTCGGAGCACAAACTCTTACCACAGTTCGATGACGAGGTGTTGGAGCCCATCCTACCAAGGTACGATGCATCCGACCGACCACCAGGTGGCTGGGATAAAGCGGCACCTTGAGCCGAACACCAGCCTGCATTAGCTTGCCGAACAGACAAAAATACAACAGCTCAGGGATATACACATGACCTGCGGCACGACTTGGAAAAGAGAGCAGGTTAGACAAGATCCATCTACGGATCACGGGGGCGCGCCTCGACGCGCAACGACGGCCATCTGGCTGAACGTGAGAAACATAACCATGTCCGGGCCGAAAACCGCAAACGAGCTCCATCCGAGCTACATCATGACCTGGCCCGATACAGAGGTACCGCACACCCCCTTTGCTTTACTGATGAAGTAATGGGACACGATTTCCCAGAAGGGTTTGAACCCGTAAACATTGAATCATATGATGGCACAACAGACCCCGTGGTGTGGATCGAGGATTCTCTTCTCCACATTCATATGGACCACGGCAATGATCTTCACTCCATTAAATACCTCCCGCTCAAACTCAAGGTACCAGCCAGATACTGGTTAAACAGTCTGCCCGAAAACTCCCTTGGCAGCTGGGAGGAATTGGAGGGCGCCTTCCTCGACAACTTCCAAGGCACATATGTCCGACCTCCGGATGCCGATGACCTAAGTCATATAATCCAACAGCCCGGAGAGTTAGCCAGGAAATTCTGGACTCGGTTCCTAACTAAAAAGAACCAAATCATCGACTGGCCGGACGTCGAAGCCCTAGAGGCCTTTAAACACAACATCCGTGACAAATGGCTGGCCAGACACCTCGTCCAGGGAAAACCGAAGTCCATGTCAGCCCTTACGGCACTCATGACTCGCTTCTGTGCAGGCGAAGACAGCTGGCTAGCCCGTAGCAACAATAATTCAAGCGAACCTGGCACTTCTGAAGCCATAAACAGCAACGACAAGCCCCGACGCAATAGACATAAGTGTCGAAACAACGGTGATAGTACCGAAGACACAACGGTCAATGCCGGATTCAGCGGCTCCAGGTCCGATCAGCGGAAGAAGTCGTTCAAGAAAAATACTCCGGGCCCGTCCGGTCTAGACCTCATACTAGATCGACCATGCCGAATCCATGGCACTTCTGATAAACCAGCCAATCATACCAACAGAGATTATTGGGTCTTCAAACAGGCCGGCAAGTTAAATGCTGAGAATAAGGAGAAAGGGTCGCAAAGCAAGGACGACGACGAGGAACCCCGACCACAAAACA
>NW_021218185.1:0-1121 GCF_002162155.2 Triticum dicoccoides
TTTAATAAAATGAATAAAAATAGAAACAATAAGTATTTTGTTGTAAGTAGAAACAAAATAAAATAAATAAAGCAACAAAGAAAACAAAAAAAGTGCCACCTACTGGGCCCCCACGGCCTGAATACGACCTGAAACCCTACCATGGGCCAGGATTCAGGTCCGTAGGTGGCCCAGTAGGCCCATAGGCACACAGCGTATGGTTAGGCCCGAAAGCCTACAATTGAGAGGAGCTCGAGAGGGTGGGCGCAGCTGTGCTTATAAACCACTCTCGAGCTCTCTCAGCTAACGAGGTGGTACTAAACTTTTGACGCGGGGCAGCACAAGGCCTTTGGTCCCGATTGGTACCACCAACCGGGACTAAAGGGGGCATTGGTTCCGGTTCGTGGCACCAACCGGGACCAATGCGCCTCACCCCTGGCTCATGATCATTAGTCCCGGTTTGTGCCACAAATCGGGACTAAAGGGTTGGTCCTCGTTGCGGTCAAAGTTTAGTCCCACCTCGCCAACCGAAGGGCGCTCACACCGGTTTATAAGCCTTTCCCTCTTTGCCTTGTTGAGCTCCTCTCAAAGTGAAAATAGATGCCCTTATACAGGAAATTTGACCTAAATTCACAGTGAATTTCTTTGAAATTCATAGAAATTTACTATGAATTTAGGTTGAATTTTCTCTATAAGCGCATCTATGCTCATTTTTTTAGTAAAGTTAATCACAAACTTGTGATTCACACAAATTTCAAAGAATTCAAATTTTAACTATTCAAATTCGAAAACTAATGGCACTATCAAAAAGTTGATAATTTTTCTAAAACTAATGGCACTAACAGAAACTTTACAATTTTTCTGACCTAAAAGAAAAAAAGAATTAAAAAATAAAGCAAAGAATGAAAGAAAATAAATAATGCAAAAAACAAAACAAAAATTGGAAAAAAAAATTTATAGTAAAGTCTATCACAAACTTGTGATTCACACAAATTTCAAAGAACTCAAATTTTAACTATTCAAATTTGAAAACTAATGGCACTAACACTAAGTTTATAATTTTTCGGACCTAAAAGCAAAAATAATTAAAAATAAACTTGAATAAAATAAATAAAAATAAAACAATAAGTATTTTGTTGTAA
>NW_021218186.1:0-1336 GCF_002162155.2 Triticum dicoccoides
AAATAACGAAATCTCCAACTCTCTCCAAGGGTCCTTGAGTTGCGTGAAATTTCTAGGATCGACCAAAATGCAAGAAAATAAATTATGCATGATGATCTATTCCAAATTGAAAATAAATTCAAAGGGGCTTTGAATTTAATTCTTTGAAACTCCCAACTCATATTTCATATAATTTGAAGAAGTCATTTTATCTTCTCTCGTGAAAATCATTGAGTCGCATAAAGTTTCAGAATTGGGATATTTCCAAATGAAATTCAAATATTCTCAACACCCCTTGTCATTTAAATAAATGGAAGAAGTCATGTCATCTTCTCTCCGGGGTTTTGTGATGAAAAGAATTTGAATTCACGAAGATCAGAAAACCAATATGAAAGTTTGGGAAAGTCCTTTTATTCCCTCTCATTTAACTTTCAAAAAGTTTCGAATTCACTCACTTTCAGTCAATCAATCAAGCAATCAATCAAATCTATCTATTTGTTTATAACATTCCAAAAATTAGAATTTTGGGATGTTACAAACTACCACCCTTAAAATGAATCTCGTCCTCGAGATTCGGAGAGGCTAGAAAGAAATAGGTTAGGGTTTGGGGTCTTCTCAAAGTCCATCGATCATCTCCGAGGTCTCGGGTGCTACCACCCTTAGAAACATTGTTACAGCTCCATCAATACTCATATACTCCATCCATATTGTTAACAGTGTCGGTCTTCTCAGATCTTCAGGATAAATCCTTCTCTGGGCTCTTTCGGTAGTGGCATAACCTTTTCCTTAATTCTTATGTCCTTTCATCTTGGTAAGGTTATTCTGAAATTGGGTCTTCTTAGCTGACGGTCTGGCGCCAAGACTAAACAACTATCGATATCTCATGGCGGTCAACAATTTATGGTTCTCCTGCAGGAAAGGGTCTGGGTTGAACCTCACCGTATAACCTACGGTTGGCAACAACTGCCGTGTACAAGGGAAAAAAATACCTATACCTTTCTAAGGTTCAAACAAGGTTTTGATCGTCGTCTCTCCACTATAGGTAAGTCACTCAGATTTACCATCCCATATAGCAAAGCGAATAATAAGAGTAAGTCGGTATGGTGATCAATCCATCCCGCACCCAAATCATTTCCTTGTACATGGTTTAGCGAATCTCGCATTCTAACACTCGGTCATCCTCACAAGCATTGCAGAATTCTTCTTGTCGACGAACCAAGTTCGAAAAATCCATTGATTCTGCAAGCCAAACAAACATCTATCGTTACTTAACAACTCTCAGGTTTTGCGTAAACTCCTATAAAATCGTCGGTTGATACAAGTCGTAACTTCTTCCAGGGTTTTTCCTTCAGCAAGA
>NW_021218187.1:0-1917 GCF_002162155.2 Triticum dicoccoides
GGAATAGGAATATCAGACAGAGTCAAAACGGAACGAAATCAACTGGAGAAGTTATTTTTGGAAGGAAAGCAACCCAGGGAACTTGGAGTGCACGTCAGGGGAGATACGGGCTGCCCACGAGGGTGGGGGGCGCGCCCACCCCCTTGGGCGCGCCACCCTGCCTCGTGAGCACCCCGAAAGTCCACCGACATACCCCCTGCACCCATATATACCTACGTACCCTAAACTTCCAGAACAGAAGATAGATCGGGAGTTCCACCGCCGCAAGCCTCTGTAGCCACCAAAAACCAATCGGGGCCCTGTTCCGGCACCCTGCCGGAGGGGGATCCCATCACCGGTGGCCATCTTCATCATCCCTGCGCTATCCATGACGAGGAGGGAGTAGTTCACCCTCGGGGCTGAGGGTATGTACCAGTAGCTATGCGTTTGTTCTCTCTTTCATGTTCTCTCTCGTGTCCCCTCTATGGCACGATCTTGATGTATCCCGAGCTTTGCTATTGTAGTTGGACCTTATGATGTTTCTCCCCCTCTACTCTCTTGTGATGAATTGAGTTTCCCCTTTGAAGTTATCTTATCGGATTGAGTCTTTTATGAGAACACTTGATGTATGTCTTGCCGTTCTTATCTGTGGTGACAATGGGATATCATGTGCCACTTGATGTATGTTTTGGTGATCAACTTGCGGGTTTCGTGACATTGGGAACCTATGCATAGGGGTTGGCACACATTCTTCACTCTTCGGTAGTAGCTTTGGGGCACTCTTTGAAGTACTTTTATGTTGGTTGGATGAATCTGAGATTGTGTGATGCATATCGTATAATCATGGCCACGGATACTTGAGGTGACAATGGAGTATCTAGGTGACATTAGGGTTTTGGTTGATTTGTGTCTTAAGGTGTTATTCTAGTACGAACTCTTTTATAGATCGATCCAAACGAATAACTTTGAGGTGGTTTTGTACCCTACCATAATCTCTACGTTTGTTCTCCGCTATTAGTGGCTTTGGAGTGACTCTTTGTTGCATGTTGAGGGATTACTATAGGATCTATCTATGTTATTATTGTTGAGAGAACTTGCACTAGTGAAAGTATGAACCCTAGGCCTTGTTTCCTACGATTGCAATACCGTTTACGCTCACTTTTTGTCACATCCCTAGTTCTGGCCTGACCTATGCTTGCTTCCATGTGTGCATCATGTTTAAATTCAAATGAAATTTGAATTGAGGAATTTTCAAAAGCCTCAGGAAACCTTTAAAAATAACCAACATTTAAATCTTCTCAAATGAGTCCAAGAAAATGTTCCTGTTATTCCATAGAAATATTGGTAAGAGGTAAAATTCAAACCAATATTTTTGGAGTCACAGAGATAATTATTTTGGCCATTTGAATGAATCCAATAACTATTTGCTTTCGATTTATATTTAATATATATTAAATATGACTCCAATAATTCTGGAAGTTTGTGAGTGGCTTTTTATATATTTTAGCAAGCCACATAAAAACCTACAGAATTTATAAAGAAAATGATTTAGTGTCTAAAACTAAATCAAAACAAACTGCAGAAAATAGAAAAGAGAAAGAAAGAGAGAGCAGAAGGACTACCTGGCGCTCACCTCTCAGCCCACCTGGCCCGGCACTGTAGCTGAGGCCTGGCCCAGCCCACCACCGCCACCTCCCCGTGTCGTCTTCCTCCCTGCCAGGAGGACGGGCACGTGCCCGGCATGCGCGGCCACACGCCCCGGCCACCTCCTCCCTGCCTGGCTGCCTCCTCCTCCCCTGGTCGCCTCCCGCGACGCCACGCAGACCCTGGCTCCCTCTCTCACTCTCCTCGCTCCTTCCCTCCGTACCTATCCCCCTCTGCTCCCTCTCCCTCCCGCGACTGAACGGAGCCCGTCGCCGCCGACCAGCGCTCGCGCGG
>NW_021218188.1:0-972 GCF_002162155.2 Triticum dicoccoides
GTGCATCAATCGTGGAAATCGCTCTGGTCCCCAAAACGCTGAGTAATAGTGCACGAAACCGCGAGTAATAATCCATGAAACAAGAATCATTTTGGGACCCCAAAACGACGAGTAATAGTCCATGAAACGGGCAGAAACGGCCGAAACCGCGAGTGTTGATGATCGACACGTAAGCGCACCTTGGAGTTCGATAACCATGGAAATCACTCCGGGACCCCGAAACGGTGAGTAATATTGCATGAAACGGGCCAGAATTGGCCAAAACTGCGAGTGTTGATGATCAACACGTAAACACACCTTGGGGTTCAACAACTACGGAAATCGCTTCGGGACCCGAAAATGATGAGTAATAGTCCACGAAACGGGTCAGAATTGGACAAAGCTGTGAGTGTTGACGACGGACACATAAACGCACCCCGTGGTTCATCAATCATGGAAATCGCTCTGGGTCCCCAAAACGCTGAGTAATAGTGCACGAAACCGCGAGTAATAGTCCATGAAACGAGAATCGCTTTGGGACCCCAAAACGATGAGTAATAGTCCATGAAACGGGCAAGAAACGGCCGAAACAGCGAGTGTTGATGATCGACACGTAAGCGCACCTTGGAGTTCGATAACCATGGAAATCACTCCGGGACCCCGAAATGGTGAGTAATAGTGCATGAAACGGGCCAGAATTGGCCAAATCTGCAAGTGTTGATGACCAACAGGTAAGCACGCCCTGGGGTTCAACAACTATGAAAATCGCATCGGGACCCAAAAACGATGAGTAATAGTGCACGAAACGGGTCAGATTTGGCCAAAGCTGTGAGTGTTGACGACAGACACATAAACGCACTCCGGGGTTCATCAATCCTGGAAATCGCTCTGGGTCCCCAAAACGCTGAGTAATAATGCACGAAACCGCAAGTAATAGTCCATGAAATGAGAATCGCTTTCGGACCCCAAAACGGTGAGTAATAGTCCATGAAA
>NW_021218189.1:0-2048 GCF_002162155.2 Triticum dicoccoides
GATGCTTATGTGAAAAAGTTTCAAACTGATAAGCTCGAACCCAAATCGGAGTAGTGCGTCTTTATAGGATACCCAAAAGGAAACTGTTGGGTACACCTTCTATCATAGATCCGAAGGCAAGATATTTTGTTGCTAAGAATGGATCCTTTCTAGAGAAGAAGTTTCTCTTGAAAGAAGTGAGTGGGAGGAATGTAGAACTTCATAAGGTAATTGTACCTTCTCCCGAATTGGAAAGTAGTTCACCACAGAATTCAGTTCTAATGATCTCTGCACCAATTAGTGAGGAAGATAATGATGATGATCATGAAACTTCAGATCAAGTTACTACCGAACCACGTAGGACAACCAGAGTATGGTTCGCACTAGAGTGGTACGGTAATCCTTTCTAGAAGTCACGTTACTAGACCATGACAAACCTATGAACTATGAGGAAGCGATGATGAGCCCAGATTTCGTGAAATGGCTTGAGGCCATGAAATCTGAGATGGGATCCATGTATGAGAACAAAGAATGGACTTTGATTGACTTGCCCAATGATCGGTGAGTCATTAAGAATAAATGGATCTTCAAGAGGAAGACGGATGCTGATAGTATTGTTACTATCTACAAAGCTCGAATTGTCACAAAAATGTTTTCGACAAGTTCAAGGTGTTGACTACGATGAGATTTTCTCACTCGTATTGATGCTTAAAAGTCTGTCCAAATCATGTTAGCAGTTGCCGCATTTTATGAAATCTGGCAAATGGATGTCAAAACTGTATTCCTTAATGGATTTGTTAGAGAAGAGTTGTATATGATCCAACCAGAAGGTTTTGTCAATCCTAAAGTTGCTAACAAAGTGTGCAAGCTCCAGCGATCCATCTATGGACTGGTGCAAGCATCTCGACGTTGGAATATATACTTTGATAAAGTGATCAAAGCATATGGTTTTATACAGACTTGCAGTGAAGCCTGTATTTGCAAGAAAGTGAGTGGGAGCACTACAACATTCATGATAAGTATATGTAAATGACATATTGTTGATCGGAAATAATGTAGAATTTTCTGAAAAGCATAAAGGAGTGTTTGAAAGGAGTTTTTCAAAGAAAGACCTCAGTGAAGCTATTTACATATTGAGCATCAAGATATATAGAGATAGATCAAGACGCTTGATATATTTTCAATGAGTTCATACCTTAACAAGATTTTGAAGTAGTTCAAAATGGAACAGTCAAAGAAGGAGTTCTTGCATGTGTTGCAAGGTGTGAAGTTGAGTAAAGACTCAAAACCCGACCACGGCAAAAAATAGAAAGAGAATGAAAAGTCATTTCCTATGCCTCAGTCATAGGTTCTATAAAGTATGCCATGCTATGTACCAGACCTATTGTATACCCTGCCCTGAGTTTGGCAAAGGAGTACGATAGTGATCTAGGAGTAGATCACTGGACAACGGTCAAAATTATACTTAGAGGACTAAGGGAATATTTCTCGGTTATGGAGGTGATAAAAGAGTTCGTCGTAAAGAGTTACGTCGGTGCAAGCTTTTTACATCGATCTAGATGATTCTAAGTATCGATCTAGATACATATTGAAAGTGGGAGCAATTAGCTAGAGTAGCTCCGTGCAAAGCATTGTAGACATAGAAAATTTGCAAAATACATACGTCTCTAAATGTGGCACACCCGTTGATTAAATTTCTCTCACAAGAAAAACATGATCACTCTTTGGGTGTTAATCACATAGTGATGTGAACTAGACTATTGACTCTAGTAAACCCTTTGGGTATTAGTCACATGGATATGTGAACTAATCACATAAAGATGTGAACTAGATTATTGACTCTAGTGCGAGTGGGAGACTGAAGGAAATATGCCCTAGAGGTAATAATAAAGTTGTTATTTATATTTCCTTATATCATGGCAAATGTTCATTATTAATTCTAGAATTGTATTAACTGGAAACTTAATACATGTGTGAATATATAGACAAACAGATTGTCACTATTATTCCTCTACTTGACTAGCTCGTTGAATCAATGATGGTTATGTTTCCTAACCATAGACATGAGT
>NW_021218190.1:0-1960 GCF_002162155.2 Triticum dicoccoides
AAACAACATTTTAAACATTTTAAACATGGATGCAAGTTGCATATTGTGAAACTAGATGAAATTCTAAGCATATTACATATAAAGTTTAATTAATTCCGATGCATGGTTATTTAAATATGAGCAATTCAAGAAAATGGCATTTTTTGTAATTATGCAATTCAGTGGAAAAACACAAATTCACAGAGATGAAAAAAACGTAGCGGGCCGAATCTGGTGCAAGTTGGGCCAAACCAGAAGCAAGATCAATATTGCAATATGATGCTCGCGGCGAGATACAAAGGAATGGCGTTGGGCTGCTCACCAAAGGCCTCGGGCCAGAGCAAAGGAGAGCTGGAGCTGGGCCGCCACTTGAGGCAGCGATGCAGTCAACGCACGGCTGACTCGAGTGAAGCAGGGCGCTGGCTGCAGGGACGAGGCGCTGGTGCGGCCGGGCCCATGCGTAGAAGCGCGGTCAACGACGAAGCGGTCCTCGAGCGGGCACAGGAGAGCGCTCGCACGCACACGAGATGCAGAGGACTGTCAAGGCAGAGACAACGGCGGCGGCTTGGCGCAGGCAGGGAACATGCTGGTCCGGCGGCGGCTGGGATGGAGAGGGGTCGACGCGAGAGCTCAGGGTCGTTGTTGATGAGGGAGGGACTCGTCTCGCTCGCACTCAGGCGAGGCCGGCAGCGGCTACGCTGGAACGAGGGAAGACGGCGCCCTCCAGCGGATGAGGACGACGGCCGGACCAGGGGCAAGGCAAGGACGCAGATCCGGCAAGGCGGCTGCATTCCCGGCGGCATCCGGCGGATCTGGCGAGGTGGCAGCCGTGCTCCTTCAGGCAGCCTCCAAGTCGGCGCTGCGTTGAAGACAGAGAGAGAGATCGTGAGTGAAGGGGAGAGAGGGCTTCAGCGAAAAGGGAACGGGGAGAGGGATTAGAGGCACGGCTTGGTGGTCGAGGACGCTAGTAGTGGAATGCTCCGGCGAGGGACTTCCGACGAGGAGGGATCGGGCAGCAGCTTGGTGCTCCATGGCCATCCATGGCTAGTCCTTGCTGATGGAGGTGGTCGTCGGCGGCGAGGTTAGACGGGGCCAGCGGAGTCGCCGACAGGTGGTGGCGCACTCGGGCTCCAAGGCGACGAGGAGGGGATGGATTTGGGTTGGCTGGTGGAGAACGAGAGAGGAAGTTTTTTTTGATCAGGGATGAAGCTGCTGGTTGGTCCGGGAGGGATCCCGAGGAAACCAGGTGGAGTGGCGGCGCGGTGGGATCGATGGGACAATACCCCTAGGATCTAGGGTTGGACCTTATATTTATAGCAGATGAAATCAGTTTAGGGCGGTTAGGTACCTCCAATCGTAATTGGACGGACAAGAAAAATAGGTTAGGTAGCCCAAAAAGAAAAACGGAGACGTTTCGTAGATGTTTGGGGATGTTCCGGACCCATCGGTAACGACAACCGGGGTCGGGTCCGGGACAGCTTTCAGACGCGCGCGCGAGGAGGTCCGCGAGCTGACAAGAGAGCTTAGGTTGGTTCTGGCGGTAGGTAGTGGACTGTGTAGACGGTCTAGGGAGGAAAGAGAGGGAAACCCCGGCAACAGTTTTCGGAGACCGAAAACGTCCGACGATTGGACCGACTATATTGTCGCTATAGTTATCTGTTGGGGCGTCATACGGACTCCGAATGCGATGAAATTTGACAGGCGGTCTGTCTACACTATAATAAGACCACATGCCAACTTTCATCCCATTCCGAGAACAGTTTCCGGCCACTTATAAAATAATATTTCAGAGATGCCACGGGTGCGTGCAAGTGTGTTTGGGCTCAGAACGGACAACGAAAAGAACCGGGGCAACCCGGACGAACGCAAGTTTTTAAAACATGATGATGCAATGCACATGATGACATGGCAAGATGCAATACGCAAGCGAAAGACAAGGCAACAATAGCGAATAACTAGAAGACACCTGGCGCATCGGTAT
>NW_021218191.1:0-942 GCF_002162155.2 Triticum dicoccoides
AGCTTATCCTTGTTCTTCATTACATTCAACCCCCTATTTAGAGTGGTGTCCCAAGGGTTGCTCTTAGTCGACCCCGCGCTACTGCTTTCAGTCGCCTGCGGAAGGAATGTGAACCATTTAGAAATTTGGCTTCATTAATTAGAATGCAACCATATGGAGCTAATTACGCGGGGGTGTATTCCTTACCAGAACAAGCTCAAGCTGCCTGGTCTTCGGATCCGTGGTAAGCTCCTTTGTTTTCGGGTCCTTCTTGTACCGGGCCCTGACAAAGTTCCTGGTCTGCTTGTCACCGTATGTATCGAAGAGGGGCGGTAGGCCTTGCTCGGCATGGTCCGCCTCCTCCTTGTCCCATATAGGCTCCGCCACTCTGTAACCGCCGGGACCGAGTGTGTGTTCCCCTATGTTCAGCTCCCGCATTTGTTTCCCCCACTCACTTGATTGGGAGCTTGCGGTGCTCAAGCAATTGATCTTGAAGTCGTTGTAGTCATCTTCGGTGATTGAAGGATTTTTCTCCTTGATCTTCTGATAACTCTCACCTTTCTCGATCATTCTCTTCACATTGCTTTTCCAAGTAGACAGGGCCTTTCTCATCTTCGTGAGGGCAGCATTGTTCACTTTATTCCCTTTGAGGCTTGTGTTTTCAAATTCAGCGGGGAACTTGTATCGTTCGTGCAGCTTCGTGAAGAGGAGGTTGCGCAAATTCCCTCGGTCAGGATGCCTCAGGTTCTCGGTGTTGATCGAGACGGTGCTCCGGACAATGCACCCGAGCTGAAGCGAGTACCCCTTGACTATTCGTTCGGGCGCCGTTGGATTCCCGTTGGAGTCCACTTCAGTAACTTCCTCCTTGAGGGTGCGGAGCACGATCGGGCGCCGGTCCTTCCGTTGCCTCTTCGGTTGGCTGCCATCTGTGCGTGCGCCGCCATCATCAGTGGTGGCATCCTC
>NW_021218192.1:0-854 GCF_002162155.2 Triticum dicoccoides
CTGGAACCCCAAAACGGTGAGTAACAGTGCACAAAACATACCAGAATCGGCCAAAATTGTGAGTTTTGATGACCGACACGTAAACGCACCCCGGTGTTCGTCAATCGTGGAAATCACTTCGGGATCCCGAAACTGAGTAATAGTCCAAGAAACGAGCAAGAATCGGCCCAATCTGCGAGTCTTGACGACCAACACGTAAGCACATCTTGGGGTTCGACAACCATGGAAATTGCTTTGGGACTCCAAAACGGTGAGTAATAGTCCGTGAAAGAGCCCTGAATCGGTAAAACCTAGGGTTATTGATCAACGATACATAAACGCACCCCGGGGTTCGTCAATCATGGAAATCGCTCAGGGACCCGAAATCAGTGAGTAATAGTCCATGAAACGGGCCAAACTCGGCCGAAACTGCAAATGTTGATGACAGACACATAAACACACCGTTGTTCGTCGATCGTCGAAATCACTACGTGACCCCAAAACTGAGTAATAGTCCAAGAGACGGGCCAGAATCGGCCAAAACCGTGATTGTTGATGACCGACACGTAAGCGCGCCTTGTGCTTCGACAACCATGGAAATCGCTTTGGGACCCCAGAAAGGTGAGTAATAGTCCATGAAACGGGCCAGAATCGACAAAAACCACGAGTGTTGATGACCGACAAGTAAACGCACCACGGGGTTTGTTAATCGTGGAAATCACTGCGGGACCCCAAAACAGTCTGTATTAGTCCACGAAACGGGCCTGAATTGGCCAAAACAATGAGTGTTGATGACCGACACGTAAGTGCACCTTAGGGTTCAACAACTGTGGAAATCGCTTCGTGACCGCAAAACGGTGAGTAATAGTCCATGA
>NW_021218193.1:0-798 GCF_002162155.2 Triticum dicoccoides
TATATATATATATATATATATATATATATATATATATATATATATATATATATATATATATGTTCATTTACGACATGTTGCATCCGTACATCTTGGTACGGCCAAATACACCAGGGGCTTATGTTCCCCGCATTATGGTGTGATAAAGTCCGAACACTTTCACAAGTGCGGCACCCCGAACTTATAGCATTATATGAATCGGCTCCGAATCATGTCTTGGGTCAATAGTTGGGTTTGCCCGGCTCCCATGTTTGGCACCTTACGTTCCGTTCTATCGGCTAAGGTAGCACTAGGAGAACCACTGCGATTGCGCCCTGGTTAAGCCGGGTTAACGCCTCAGTGGAGAAAGCTAAAACTGACTATCATGATAAGGCGAGAGACTGGTCGCTGTTCGAGAGGTCCTTTCGGGTCCTTAAAGACCTACGCCGCTTCGAGCGAAGTTCCGGATAATGTCCGACGAAGGCGTGGATAGCGCCCCTAATTCGGCCTTCCGAATACTAGGGGCTTCGCCGAAATTTAAAATTATAGAATTCTATGGCTAAGTGAGAGTGTTCAAGCACTATAAGTCCGGTTGCCTTGTTCGTTGTGTTGAGCGCCTCCCTAGATGGACCCAAAAATGGGAACAAGAGTGCTCAAGTTTATCCCGAACACCCCAGCACTCGTGGCATGGGGGCTGAAGCCGACGACTTGCCATCTCTCAGATTTAATAAACGGCCGCACAGAAGGTAATATTTTAAATTAACAAGCGTTGCTTAGCGCATATGAACAAAGTTTTTAGCGCACAGGATAACACATTGC
>NW_021218194.1:0-503 GCF_002162155.2 Triticum dicoccoides
ACCCTCGACCCTCTACCCTAGCTAGTTCCCGACCCTCGCCCCCTCCATCCCTCGAACACTCGGCAACCCTCGACCCTCTACCCTAGTTAGTTCCCGACCCTCGCCCCCACGAACCCTCGATCGGTGACCCTTGAACCCTCGGCGACCCCCTCCCCCCATCATGTCGAAGTTATCGGGGAGGGGGTATATCGACCCCCCTCATGTCGAAGTTATCTGGTAGGGGGTATATCGTCAACGACATACCCGATACATACATACATAGCACATGCATCCATACATATATGAACAAAATTAATATCTACTAATTAACAACCTAAATAAAAAAACTAATACATATCTGCATGCACACACATATACACTGCACACACATACACATACATACACATATACACTACACACATGCATACATATCTCAAAAAAAACTAACAGAGGCGGGCAGCGGAGGCGGGGTGCGGCGGCAAACCGGCGGCGGCGCGGCAAGCGGAGCGCGGCCAGGCGGCGGC
>NW_021218195.1:0-1123 GCF_002162155.2 Triticum dicoccoides
CCTCCCCAGCCACCGGAGCCGCCCCGCCGCGCCCGTGGAACTGCAGTACTTCTTCCCCGTCTTCCACTTGGGCTCTAACTACGGCCTCCGCTTTGTGCACTCGGACGCAATCGCAGCCCCACCATTGCTAGCCTCGCCTCCCACCAGGTAAACGGCCCTGCTTCATCAAGCTCTGACCCTGCTTCTTCTCCTAACTCCGGTCTCTTTCTTCTCCATATTCCAATCTGTTCTAATAGTACATCAATCCAAGCAACTATTTTCAGATCAATTAAGGAATCAATCTTACGATGGCTGATGCTCAATGCAGCGGAGGATTACAGGTGTATTGTCGGTAGTTTCAATTTAATCGGGTGGTCGTCATCACCGTGAGGCCGCCGATGTTTTTGTAACCCCCTAAGTTTGATGTTTTAAAGTCAGAGTTAGTGAAGTTTGGTTGCTTATAGCTAGACGAGTGAGCTTAAAAGTAGACTTATTGTTGTGGTTGTTCAAAAGTTTTTGTTTCTGTTCTTGTTGTCTATGCCCTTTACACATTGACTGATGTTTGTTTCTGCCATCTGAAAAAGCCTTTTCTACCACAGTGTTATCCCTCGGCGTCATTCTCAACAAGCACCAGGACATGGCTTTGTTTCTGCCAAGTATGTATATATAGAAAATATTTATTCTGCAGAAATTTGCTAATTATTACTATAGCTTTGATGCCTACTAGACCAAATCAAAGGCAGGTGCTTTGTTTATCAAGTGAAGTAAGTCAAACTGTTATAGTAGGAGGATTATCCTAACATAACAGTCTTTATTTGTTTCATAGAAATCATGTACAGTTGGTTCAGACAACGCTTAGCATAGATCAAGTTCAGTTGCTCTTGCATTCTTAGATCGATGTTAAAAGGCACATTGTGATCTCATAACGAGCGTTCTAACTGTCATTTTTAAAAACAGAGTCTGCTATTTTCCGAAACGAAATATGAGAAATCAAACCGTATGGTTCTCTAATTTTATGGTACTAAATTTAGATATATTATAGGCACTATTATGATAGCTTCATTTAGTTTACATGAGCATGCCAAGCTAGATGATATTATAGGCCTTTAGGTGTTGCTATTCTCTATTGTCGGCCACATCTTAA
>NW_021218196.1:0-1072 GCF_002162155.2 Triticum dicoccoides
TGTGAAGGAAGCCAGAGGGCCCATGTGTCTCTAGCCAGAGCATGATTGGTCCACGAGACAGTCCAATAAAGAAGAGACCACACGTCCATGAAAAAGAGTACAAGAGAACAGAGAATATCGTACGGAAAAAGATTCCTTCTATGCTTCTTATGAATGCCCACACCAAGACTAGTACATACTATAAAAATACAACACCTTGCTCAATTTTAGTTACTATGGGTGTTATGTGTGCCACACAAAATAATTGAAAGGATGGGTGGCACAATTTTAGTTACTGGCGGTGCTATGAGTGACCTGGAAAGGCCATTTTATCACTGGTATATCACGGTGCTAGTCTCGTGCTGAGTCGACTATTGCAACAATTCTTTTTCGAGATGTGCAGCATTTTAATTTTGTGGTCGCAACATATAAGAGAAAGCGTCATATATATTCACACACAAAAAAAAAGAGAAACTGTCATATATTTACAACATTTTAAAATTATTATCACATCAAAATCAAAACATAATTACAGAAGAATTATTATGTGTTTTCAACATAGACAAGTCTACGGATCACAACAAAGACAAAAGAAAACTACAACGTATCAGGTAAGAGTTGCAACTGTTTAATGCAACAACTCTAGAGAATAATTCTTCTACGATCATGGGAGCTACATCATTTCTTCTATCGAGGGTCTCAACTCTATGTCTTCTGCAAGTTTCCATGGCAGATGACCAATTCTCACTCCAACTATAAGGGAGAGCTAGCACACATATTTAAGGTCGGCCGTCGCATCTCCAAGATCAATCACCACTTTGTTGCTCAACACCTTTTACATGACTATCTAGTTTACCCCATCTCTTTCCCCCAAAAGCTCCATATCTCAATTTTTCGCTATTTTTTTCAAATTGACATCTGAACACGTCCAATATATAGGGTAAAAGAATGCTAGCACATAATTTAGTGGGAAAAACATTTGTGTTAGATGTGAAGCGAACAGTTAGATTTTCTTCTTAGGTTCCCTCAAAATACTGTACATCGTTTATGGCTCATCCAACGCTTCCCCTCCATTATTTATGATATAAGAGCA
>NW_021218197.1:0-1033 GCF_002162155.2 Triticum dicoccoides
GAATTCTGGTTGTCAGAAGTGACCTATCTGGGTCATGTGATATCTGGTAAAGGTATTGCTGTTAACCCTGAGCGAGTTCAAGCCGTCCTTAATTGGACTCCACCTGAATCGGTCAAGCAAGTTCGGAGTTTTCTAGGCTTAGCGAGCTATTGTCGTCGCTTTGTCGAGAACTTCTCCAAGGTTGCTAAACCTCTAACCGAACTCCTCAAGAAAGATAAGAAGTTCGAGTGGACTCCACAATGTGAGCACAGCTTTCAGGAACTGAAAAGACGCCTGACTTCTGCTCCCGTACTGGTACCGCCAGACTTCTCCAAAGACTTTGTTATCTACTGCGACGCCTCGCGACAAGGACTAGGTTGCATCCTTATGCAAGATCGACACGTAATTGCTTATGCTTCACGGCAATTGCACCCACATGAGGAGAACTATCCTACTCATGATCTAGAGCTTGCAGCCGTAGTCTATGCACTTAAGACTTGGCGACATTACCTCCTCGGTAACCGTTGCGAAATATTCACTGATCACCAAAGTCTAAAGTACATTTTCACCCAACCGGATCTGAACCTCAGGCAAAGACGTTGGGTTGAGTTGATCACAGACTTCGATTTAGGGATAACCTACACCCCAGGGAAAGCCAACGTCATGGCTGATGCGCTAAGTCGTAAATCTTATTGTAACAATCTGATGTTACAACAAAGTCAACCGCTTCTCCATGAGGAATTTCGTAAGCTTAACCTTCACATTGTTCCTCAAGGATTTCTTTCCACCTTGGTAGCAAAACCTACTCTTACGGATCAAATCATCGCTGCCCAAAAGCGAGATAAGGGAATATCTAAAATCAAAGAGAACATTGCTAGCGGAGGTGCTAGTTGTTTCTCCACAAATGATCATGGTGTTGTGTACTTTGAGAACCGTCTAGTGGTTCCCAAGAACCAGCATCTACGGCAGTTGATCCTTAAGGAGGCTCATGAATCTCCTCTCACCATTCATCCCGGTAGTACTAAGATGTATCAGGACCTACGCCAGAGGTTCT
>NW_021218198.1:0-776 GCF_002162155.2 Triticum dicoccoides
ATAATCGGGACCTGCGAAAGAGAACGCACACATATAAATTGTTTTTCTAAACGAGAAAGCTAAATTACAGTCGACTGGACGTTAAGAATAGATCCGCATGATTCGCTATTTCCCATTTTCCTCTCGATCCACTTCTCCCGCGAGAAGTTCCCATTTTTCTGCTTTTTTCTCTCGATCAACTTTCCGCATTTTTCTGGCACGGTAAAATATAATATAATCGGGACCTGCGAAATAGAAAGCACACATATAAATTGTTTTTCTAAACGAGAAAGCTAAATTACAGTCGACTGGACATTAAGAATAGATCCGCACGATTCGCTATTTACCGTTTTTCCCCTCGATCCACTTCTCCCGCGAGAAGTTCCCGTTTTTCTGCTTTTTTCTCTCGATCAACTTTCCGTATTTTTCTGGCACGGTAAAATATAATATAATCGGGACCTGCGAAAGAGAAAGCACACATATAAATTGTTTTTCCTAAACGAGAAAGCTAAATTACAGTCGACTGGACGTTAAGAATAGATCCGCATGATTCGTTATTTCCCGTTTTCCTCTCGATCCACTTCTCCCGCGAGAAGTTCCCGTTTTTCTGCTTTTTTCTCTCGATCAACTTTCCGCATTTTTTTGGCACGGTAAAATATAATATAATCGGGACCTGCGAAAGAGAAAGCACACATATAAATTGTTTTTCTAAACAAGAAAGCTAAATTATAGTCGACTGAACGTTAAGAATAGATCCGCACGATTCGCTATTTCCCGTTTTCCTCTCGATCCACTTC
>NW_021218199.1:0-1460 GCF_002162155.2 Triticum dicoccoides
CATTTCACTCTAGCCCATCACCCAGATGAACCAGACCTGACACGACTCTAAGCATAGCAGGCATAGCAAGGTAGGAACAACACATACATATGGCTCAATCAACTCCTACACATGCTAGTGGGTTTCATCTAGTTACTGTGGCAATGACAGGTCATGCAGAGGAAATGGGTTCAACTACCGTAGCACACAGCAGTTTGAATCGCGTTGTCTTAATGCAGTAAAAGAGAGCAGGAGCGAGAACATGGGATTGTATCGATATGATCAAATGGTTGGTTGCTTGCCTGATGGTTCGTTGCACGGATACGGTTCTTCGTTAGGGTAATCACGGTACTCCTCGGGGACAGATCCTGTCGCAAAGGACACCGATACACAAACATCACCAAACAATATGCAACAATATGATGCATGCATGAAACATGGCAATATGAGTGTGTTGGGCTAATGCAACTAAAACCAGATGTGTTTGAACAAATTTGAATCAAAGATTCAAATTCCAAATTCAAATATGGCCTTTTAAAGTGCTTTTCCTTGTTCTGATTAAAACATCAATTTAACTTGTTTGATCATGCATGAAAATAGTACAGATGGATAGATTGGATTTTTCTGATCATTTTTCATATATAATTTGTCCAATTTGGAATTACAGAATAAAAGTTATGAATTTTTGAAGTTTAATTAATATTCTGGAATTTCCTGATTTAATTTAAATCCAGAAATATAATTACTGCGTCAGCATGACGTCAGCATGACGTCAGCATGACGTCAGTGGTCAACTGTGGCTGGTTGAAGTCAAACCTGACGTGTGGGGGCCACACGTCAGTGACAGGGGGGGTTAAACAAATTTAAATTAATCCTAATTACTTAATTAGTGGTGCTCGGGCCCACTGTCAGTGTCAGGGGGGGTTAAACAGATTTAAATTAATCCTAATTACTTAATTAGTGGCGCTGGGGCCCACTGTCAGTGTCAGGGGGGGTTGACTAACAGTAGTTAGTGCTAACCTAACCACCTGGCCGACAGGGCCCACGCGTCAGTGACCCTCGGGGTCAAACCCCAGGTCGGTCAAGTCAAACCCCACCGGCGACATGACGCCGGCGAGATCCGAGACGGCGGCGAGAGTGCTTTTTGCCATTCCGGCGACCAAATGGACGGCGGAAGGCATCTACGTGTTGCTGAGGCTGAGCCGCGTCTATTGGTGGTGGTGGTTGGGCTCGGGGTGGCCGGAGTTGACGGCGGCGAGCTCGGCTGCGGTGGCCGGAGTTCGGGTGCGGTCGGGATCAGTGTTGCAGGGGGTTTGGGGAGGCGTTGGTGCGTTCTACGTGCTCCTGGTGATGTGTGGAGCACGATGGCGAGCTCGGTTGGGCGCTACGGCGACCGTGGCCACGACGGCGACATCGCCGGCGGCGTGGAGCTTTCGGTCGAGGTGGAGCTAGGGCCTAGAGGTCGGGAGAGACCAGGGAAG
>NW_021218200.1:0-3204 GCF_002162155.2 Triticum dicoccoides
GATGAGTTCTACACATGGCATTAAAGCAAGAGGCTGCTCAGTTGAGGTGTGATGCTTCCAAGAAGAGAGTTAGAGATGTTACTCCTTCTTCCTCTACTCAAGTGGTCAAGCAGTAGAAGTATTGGCTTCCTCCTCCTCCATTTCGTCAGCCGTATCAGCAGAAGAGCAAAGGTGGCAGTGGTTCTTCCCACCCACCCAACCCTGGCTTTTAGAACAAGACTTCATCTCAAGCTCCAAGATCGAGTGCTCTGTATCACCGTCCGCTTTCAGAGGTCACGTGCAACAAGTGCCAACAGAAGGGTCACTATGCCAACAAGTGTTTCAACCAGAGGCGTCTTCCTCCTCCTCCTCCTGTCAGATCAGCAAGTACAGCTGTGGTCAAGCATAACACCAAGTCTGCCAAGGTCAACTTGTTGAACGCAGCTCAGGCAGAGGACTCACCAGATGTGATCATGGGTAACCTTCCTGTTAATGACATTCCCGCAAGAGTTCTTTTTGACACTGGTGCATCCTTATCATTTTTATTGAAGCCTTTTGCATCTATGCATGATGTGCATACTATTGATTTGCCTAAGCCGATAGCGGTTTCTTCTCCGGGTTTGTTCATGAACACCAAAATGATGGCTCCGGATGTTACTATCACCTTGGGCGATTACAAGTTTCTTTCTTCTCCAATGGTTCTTGGTAACTCGGATATTGATCTTATTCTCGGAATGGATTGGATTTCTAAGCACAAGGCGCATCTTGATTGTGCAGCCAGGCAGATTCAATTGACTCATTCGTCTGAGGATGTAATTGTCTTTGCCGCTCGTGATGATAATATCCGTCTGTTTTCTCTCAATGAGAAGGGTGAACTCGATGCTATCTCGCAAATTCTAGTCGTTTGCGAATATCAAGACGTCTTTCCAGAAGAGCTTCCAGGAATGCCTCCGCACCGGCCAGTTGAATTCATCATTGATCTTGAGCCTGGCACGGAACCTGTGTGCAAGCGTCCTTACAAGCTCGGACCTCAAGAGTTGAAGGAGCTGAAGAAGCAACTCGATATTCAAGAGAAAATGGGTCTCATCTGGCCTAGTTCTTCTCCGTGGGGTTGTGGTGTTCTTTTTGTGAAGAAGAAGGATGGAACGGACCGACTTTGTGTTGATTACCGTCCATTGAAAAAGAAGACCATCAAGAACAAATACCCACTTCCCAACATCAACGAGCTGTTCGAACAACTCAAAGGTGCCCAAGTATTCTCCAAGCTTGATCTTCGTATGGGTTATCATCAGATTCAAATCCGTGAACAAGATATTCCCAAGACGGCTTTCAGGACAAGCTTTGGTTCATATGAATACACTGTCATGTCTTTTGGCCTCGTCAACGCTCCTCCGATGTTCTCTCGCATGATGAACTTCATCTTCAACGCCTACACCAATGACTTCGTTTTGGTCTATCTCGACGACATTCTAGTTTTCTCGAAGAACAAGGAAGATCATGCCAAGCACTTGCGTTTGGTACTCGATAAGCTAAGGGAACACCAGTTCTACGCCAAGTTCTCCAAGTGCGAATTTTGGCAGGTCTTTATCTTGGTCATGTCATCTCTGCCAAGGGCATTGCGGTGAATCCTGAGAAGGTGTCTGCAATTGTGAATTGGGAACCTCCTCAGAACGTGAAGCAACTCCGTAGCTTCCTCGGTCTCGCAAGCTATTGCCGAAGATTCGTTGAAAACTTTTCTAAGATCGCGAAGCCTCTCTCTAATCTCCTCCAGAAGCACGTCAAGTACGTTTGGTCTCCGGAGTGTGACATTGCTTTCAACACTTTGAAAGAGAAATTGATCACTGCTCCAGTTCTGACTCCGCCTAATGAATCCAAGCCGTACGAGGTCTTTTGTGATGCCTCTCTCCAAGGTCTTGGCGCAGTATTGATGCAAGAGAAGAAAGTTGTTGCTTATACCTCTCGCCAGTTGAAGCCTAATGAGAAGAACTACCTCACTCATGATCTCGAGTTGGCAGCAGTTGTGCATACTCTTTTGACTTGGAGACATCTCTTATTGGGAAGAAAAGTGGACATTTTCACTGATCACAAGAGTCTCAAGTACATCTTCACTCAGCCTAATCTCAACCTCAGGCAAACTCGATGGGTCGAAATGATTCAAGAGTATAATCCGAGTATCGAGTATACTCCAGGAAAGGCCAATGTGATTGCTGACGCATTGAGCAGGAAAGCTTACTGCAACAGTC
Source organism: Triticum dicoccoides (assembly GCF_002162155.2). NCBI lineage: Eukaryota > Viridiplantae > Streptophyta > Magnoliopsida > Poales > Poaceae > Triticum > Triticum dicoccoides. The sequence goes on from NW_021218200.1 coordinate 2,223, forward strand.
TGATACTTAAGCCTTATCAACCCGAGCTTTGTGAAGCTTTCGCAAAATTAATCTGCAAGTTGTTCCTCAAGGTTTCCTCGCCAACCTTCAAGTCTCTCCTACCTTGGAAGACCAGATTCGCCAAGCCCAGCTTCTCGATGCTATGGTGATAAAGGTGAAGATTGGGATTGCCAAGAGTCAACCCAAGTACAAGTGCTACCGCCTTGATGACAAGGATACTCTCTTCTTCGAGGATCGTATTGTTGTACCCAAAGGTGACCTCCATAAAGTGATCATGAACGAGGCTCACAATTCTCTCCTCTCCATCCACCCTGGGAGCACGAAGATGTATCAGGACCTCAAGAAGGCTTATTGGTGGACTCGAATGAAGCGCGAGATTACTCAATTCGTGAATGAATGTGATGTTTGTAGAAGAGTGAAGGCAGAACACCAAAGGCTAGCAGGTCTCCTCCAACCTCTTGCCATTCCAGAATGGAAGTTTGACCACATTGAAATGGACTTCGTGACTAGGTTTCCAAAGTCCAAGCGTGCCAATGATGCTATATTCGTTGTCATCGACAAACTCACTAAAGTGGCTCATTTTCTGCCTATCAAAGAGTCAATCACTGCAGCTTAATTGGCGGAACTCTATACCTCTCGGATTGTCTCTCTGCACGGTATTCCACAAGTGATCTCTTCAGACCGTGGCAGCATCTTTACATCCAACTTTTGGGATTCTTTTCAGAAGGCCATGGGCACGAACATCCGCTTCAGCATAGCTTTCCATCCTCAAACTAGCGGTCAAGTCGAGCATGTCAATCAGATTCTTGAAGATATGCTCAGGGCTTGTGTGATCTCCTTCGGCATGAAGTGGGAGGATTGTCTTCCTTATGCTGAATTCTCCTACAACAACAGTTTTCAAGCAAGTTCGGGCAAGGCCCCATTTGAAATTCTGTATGGCAGGAAGTGCCGTACCCCTCTCAACTGGTCTGAAACCGGTGAA
>NW_021218201.1:0-909 GCF_002162155.2 Triticum dicoccoides
AAGTTGGGAACCAAGGAAAAATTTCTTAGTTCTGCGTACGTGTTGATCATTGACTCGTTGCGAGCACTCCACAAACTAATACATCGATTCTCAACTAAAAAAGTACTTTATTTGTGCTACAAACCCATGCTTTTTAGGGCCCAACGGTATCCCAAAAGATCAAAGGAAGCAGGAAACGAGGAGGAGGGCATTTGTGTCATCCTCCAACTTCTTCGGTCAAGAGATTGCATGACTTATGGGTCATCAAGATTTAGTGAATTTCATCACAAGATAGTCTTTATACACTCCTTATTCCCAAGGAATTTGTAGTGTCATCATGGAGAAAAGAGGTACTAGTTGTGGTGGTAGACATTGGGCCAAATCATTTGTTGGGCAATGGGCTAAGGAGGGAATTGCGAGCTTTGGGTTGGTTTTTACTGGATTTATGATTTATTTATCGAGCGATACTCAAAATTGGTTCATGATCTCGAGGAGCGAGAGGAGGGGGTGATATTCATTTTACATTCTAGCTTTTGATGGATTTTCATCATGTTGTTGTAGAGGCTGAGTTTACTTTTTTGGCCTAGCTTAATGCACTAATACAAGTGCCATATTGAAAATAAGTAGCATCTGATACATCTCCAACGTATCTATGATTTTTGATTGTTCCATGCTATTATATTATCAATCTTGGATGTTTTATATGAATTATTATGCTATTTTATATTATTTTTTGGGACTAACCTATTAACCTAGTGCCCAGTGCCAGTTGCTGTTTTTTCTTTGTTGCCTTTACAGAAAATCAATATCAAACGGAGTCCAAATGGAACGAAACTTTTTGATGATTTTTCTTGGACCACAAGACACCCTAGAAGCTTTGGGAGGAGGCCAAAAGGTCCACGGCTCAGGGGGCGCGCCCCGGGGGGGGGG
>NW_021218202.1:0-980 GCF_002162155.2 Triticum dicoccoides
GATTATGTGGGAGATTATGAGGATGAGGTTGATCAAAATCAACACTACGTGCAGCCACCTGTACCACCACCAGCAGGTCGACCTCAGGTATATATTCGTAATGGTAGGCCTGCACCACCACCTCAGGTACGCGATGATGTCCATATTCCTAAACTGAAATTGAATATTCCACCATTTGAGGGTAGATATGTTCCTGATATATATCTTACTTGGGAGTTAGAAACTGAACAACGATTTACATGTTTACAATATCCTGAGGAGAGACGAGTTGCTGCTGCTGTTTGTGCTTTCACTAGTTTTGCATGTGTATGGTGGTCTGAACATTGTAGATTATATCCTATTCCAACTACTTGGGCTGCTTTGAAAACTGCTATGCGTACGCGTTGGGTTCCACCATATTATCAACGTGAATTGCTTCAAAAATTGCAGCGTTCAAGACAAGGAAAAAATTCTGTAGAAGAATTTATCAGGAATTACAAACTGGCATGATTAGATGTGGTATTGTTGAGGAGAATGAAGCTATGCTTGCACGTTTTCTGGGTGGATTAAATAGAGAGATTCAGACCATTCTAGACTATAAGGAGTATACTAATATCACTCGTTTATTCCATCTTGCTTGTAAAGCTGAACGTGAAGTGCAGGATCGACAAGCATTGGGGCGAACTAACTTTTCTGCAGGCCGACCTTCATCATGGACACCACGTGCATCTTCTACTTCAACAGCACCAGCACCTCCATCCGGTGCCACCTCCAGCCGTGATACAAGAAAACAGGCACAACCACCATTATCTGCCAAGAGCGCACCTGCGGGGCCTGCACAACGTTCTTCTTCTTCCATGGCATCAACAGGGCACACAAGTGATATTATTTGTCGTCGTTGTAAGGGAGGAGGTCATTATGCGAGGGAATGCAAATCTCCGCGTGTGATGATTGCTACCGCGGATGGTGGATATGAGTCCGCTAGTGACTATGATGAGGAG
>NW_021218203.1:0-828 GCF_002162155.2 Triticum dicoccoides
GGTAGCCACGCTCCGTTTAGGCCCAAAATTTTTCGAAAACGCATTTTTCGAAAAAATTTCTGGCTATCCTATTTTTAGGTGTTTCTGAGTGTTTTGAGACAGGTGCCATTATAGGAAGTTTTTTTTGACCCGTTTCCAGTTTTTGGGTCCGGGCAGTCAAAAAAAAAAATTGGTCGAAAAATTTCGTGCCCATCCTGTCAGTTTGAGCTAGGAAGAGTTTTGAGATACTCGCCATTATAGTGATTTTTCGCAAAAAAAAAACAGCGCAAAAAAAAGAGCGCAAGAAAAAAAAAGAGCGAAAAAAAATTCGGAGTGTGCTTTTCCCTTGTTTACGTGCCGCGCCGTGATTTTGTTGGTGTTCTAGGCTCGCGTCTCTAGCACAGTCTAGCCTAGGACCAGCACAGTACCGTCGTTGAGCGTTTATTCAACTTTGCATCTCTGAATTGATTATTGCTGACCCTTTTTGCTACCATAGTATAAGCCTTCCCAGCTCCACATACATCTACGTCGTGCGTTTGACTCTCCCTGGTAATCGCTCTATCCAAGCTTTGAGAGTTTTGACTACAACGGTTGCCGATCACCGCCTGTTGCTGGGTAAGAACTGGTAAGAATTTGAGTTTTGCTTGACGGATTTGTGACACCCACCACCACCACTTGTTCGTAGTCTGTAGGATCATATTCTTGTGTGTTTCTATTGCTGCTAACCATGCCAGGATCATAAGCCGACGAGATTGACTGGGAGAATTTATCGAACAAGGAGCTTCATGATAAGTTTCAGCAAATGATGACTGAACAGGTGCAAGATGTGCTGAACAATTTTGAAGAGGC
>NW_021218204.1:0-932 GCF_002162155.2 Triticum dicoccoides
CCTCCGCGTTCAACACACGTACAGCTCGACGATGTCTCCCACGCCTTGATCCAGCAAGGAGAGAGGGAGAGGTTGAGGAAGACTCCATCCAGCAGCAGCACAACGGCGTGGTGGTGATGGAGGAGCGTGGCAATCCTGCAGGGCTTCGCCAAGCACCTACGGGAGAGGAGGAGGTGTCACGGGAGGGAGGGAGGCGCCAAGGGCTCAGGTATGGATGCCCTCCCTCCCCTCCACTATATATAGGGGCAGGGGAGAGGGGGGAGGCGCAGCCTTGCCCCCTCCTCCAAGGAAGGGGTGCGGCTAAGAGGGGGGGAGGAGTCCATCCTCCCCAAGGCACCTCGGAGGTGCCTTCCCCCTTTAGGACTCTCCCCTTTTTCCTATATCTTGGCGCATGGGCCTCTAGGGGCTGGTGCCCTTGGCCCATGTAGGCCAAGGCGCACCCCTACAGCCCATGTGGACCCTCGGGGCAGGTGGCCCCACCCGGTGGGCCCCCGGGACCCTTCTGGTGGTCCCGGTACAATACCGATGACCCCGAAACTTGTCCCGATGGCCGAAACAGGACTTCCTATATATAAATCTTTACCTCCGGACCATTCCGGAACTCCTCGTGACGTCCGGGATCTCATCCGGGACTCCGAACAACATTCGGTAACCACATACAAACTTCCTTTATAACCCTAGCGTCATCGAACCTTAAGTGTGTAGACCCTACGGGTTCGGGAGACATGTAGTCATGACCGAGATGTTCTCCGGTCAATAACCAACAGCGGGATCTGGATACCCATGTTGGCTCCCACATGTTCCACGATGATCTCATCGGATGAACCATGATGTCAAGGACTCAATCAATCCCGTATACAATTCCCTTTGTCTAGCGGTATGGTACTTGCCCGAGATTCGATCGTCGGTATACCGATACCTTGTTCAATCTC
>NW_021218205.1:0-891 GCF_002162155.2 Triticum dicoccoides
GACGCTGGACCCGTGAATCGTGAGCACCCAGCTATGACTTACCGCACTCGTGCAAAATAATAAAACACGGTAAATATATTACTTACACGTGCGTTTTGTTTTGCAAGCGGCGCGAAAAAAATTAAAAAGGGAATGCAACACGAGGACTTCCCAGGAGGTCACCCATCCTAGTACTAATCTCGCCCAAGCACGCTTAACTTCGGAGTTCTGATGGGATCCGGTGCTTTAGTGCTGGTATGATCGCATCCGACATGTTACCCCGGTCTTCGTCCCTTATCCTTGCCCCTCCCAGCTCCACTACAAAGACGATTGTACATTGCTTTGGCCGCTCCCTCTCAACTACGGAGACGAGTTTAACGCGGTTTCCACCCCTACCTCTCAACCGCACCAGTGCACGCTTGCCGCGCCACAACGCCGATGCTGGACCCGTGAATCGTGAGCACCCAGCTATGAGTTATCGCACTCGTGCAAAATAACAAAACACGGTAAATATATTACTTACACGTGCGTTTTGTTTTGCAAGCGGCGCGAAAAAATTTAAAAAGGGAATGCAACACGAGGACTTCCCAGGAGGTCACCCATCCTAGTACTACTCTCGCCCAAGCACGCTTAACTTCGGAGTTCTGATGGGATCCGGTGCTTTAGTGCTGGTATGATCGCATCCGACATGTTACCCCGGTCTTCGTCCCTTATCCTTGCCCCTCCCAGCTCCACTACAAAGACGATTGTACATTGCTTTGGCCGCTCCCTCTCAACTACGGAGACGAGTTTAACGCGGTTTCCACCCCTCCCTCTCAACCGCACCAGTGCACGCTTGCCGCGCCACAACGCCGACGCTGGACCCGTGAATCGTGAGCACCCAGCTATGACTTACCGCACTCGTGCAAAATA
>NW_021218206.1:0-1017 GCF_002162155.2 Triticum dicoccoides
CAGGACTACATCACCTCCACCATGTGACACATCGCCCCTGAGAGTGGCTACATCATCTGAGTTGATCATAAGAGGTAATGACAAAGGTACTGATCTTCCATCTCTACATGAGAATGATGAATGCCTTGTCAATTTGAATGCACCATCTGATGAGCTACCCACTACTTTGATCACACCACCTATTTTAGAGGACTATGTTGATAATTTGACTTTGCCATGTGATCAAACAACTGAAATACCAACAATTTTGAGTGCACCCATTGAATTAACTATTGATGCAAAAGAACCAATGTTTAATCATTTTGATATGACCTCTAATCTTGGTGATGATTCTGTGTTGAATGACTTATTGCATGTTTGCTTATTTAAGCATGTTATAGCATGTAAATTTGATGCAAGTAAGGTTTATTCACTAATGTTGGGATGGTTTAATGATGAACATTGTCAATCTTTTGAAATGAATAAGAGCTTCACTTATATGTGCAAACTGAGTTGCAATATTTTCATGCCTTCTACTTCTTGTGCTAATTTTTTGGCTTAGATTTTATGAGCTATGCAAGTTACTCATCTATTCATGTGTCATATATGCAAAAATCAAGGGAAGTAAAAATGGATGACATATACATATACAACATGTACACCTTGTCTCTTTTGTTAGCCACATTTCAGATTAAGCAACGCCGAGGACGGCTTTATTTTCAAGAAGGGGAGGATGATGAGGACATGACTACCTTGGATATGACCAAAAATATTGCATATATGCATATTTGTCAGGTGATTTCTAGTGCAAACTATTCAATAATCTATTTATGTTATCCAGAACAAAAATACTTCACACACTTTTGTGTTTTGTCTAATTGCAGGTGTATGAGACATTTGTACAATCCACATATGAAGATAAGGAAGAAAGAGATGTTTATTTGCTGTCCAAAAAGTTCTCTCACGTCACTTTTGGCCCAAGAGAAGATAGAGTCCAAGTCTCTCACGTTCTGGATTCAGATTCGGACTGCACAGACA
>NW_021218207.1:0-683 GCF_002162155.2 Triticum dicoccoides
GTCCACCGGCCGCCGCCGCCGACCCACCGCACCCTCGATTCCCCTACTCAACCGCCGCCGCCGACCCCCCGCACCGCGCGCACCGTCTTATAAAAAAAATAAGTATCAAACAGCTTTTTAAATGCTACTGTCTTATAAAAAAATATTACTGTTATTATTTAAACAAGTTTGAACATATTTAAACATAAATAAGTATCAAACAGCTTTTTAAATGATAAAAAAAATTTGTGGAGCCTGGGAGTCGAACCCAGGACCTCCTGGTGTGAGAACTGGCTGCTGACCAGTCGAGCTAGTAGAGTGGGCTTGACGTGGATAGGTTCTGGTAGTACATAACCTTTTGGCTCGAGTTAAAATAAAAAAAATACTAATGGCGCACCACGGTGAGGTGCGCCATTAGTATGGACATGCTAATGGCGCACCACGGTGAGGTGCGCCATTAGTATGGACATGCTAATGGCGCACCACGGTGAGGTGCGCCATTAGTATGGTGTCCCCCCTTCGCCCGATCCCCCCTTCGCCCGATCCCCCTTCGCCCGATCCCCCTCGCCAGTTCTCTCCCTCTCGATCCACCGCCGCCGCCGCCGCTGCCCTCGCCCTCGCCCTCGCCCTCGCCCTCTCCCTCCCTCGCCATCTCCTCGCCGCCCGGACGCCGCCCGGACGTCGCGCCGACGCCGCCTCGACCC
>NW_021218208.1:0-671 GCF_002162155.2 Triticum dicoccoides
GACCCCCCCACATGTTCAAGTTATCGGGAGGGGGTATATCGATTGACCCCCCCCCCACGTGTTGAAGTTATCGGGAGTTTATATCGACACGACATACGTACATGGGAAAATAATATTATCGGGGAGGGGGTATATCGACCCCCCCTTGTGTTGAAGTTATTGGGAGGGGTATATGGACGACGACAGACCCGATAAAACATAAGAAAACGAAGAAGAAATAAAAAGAGGAGACGAAGAAAGGAATAGAAGAGAAGATCGAGGAAAAAAGAAGAAAAAAAAAGAGGAGAAGAAGAAAGGAATAGAGGAGAAGAAGAAAAAATAGAAAAAATTTCTTCCTCTCCTCTTCCTTTTTCTTTTTCTTCTTCTTCTCCTCTATTCCTTTCTTCTTCTCCTCTTCCTTTACTTCCTCTCCTCTTCTTCTCCTCTTCCTTTTCTTCCTCTCGTCTTCTTCTCCTTTTTCCTCTTCTTATTTTCCTTTTTCCTCTCCATATATGTAAAACTTTTCTAAACATGAAACTAACCTAAAATGTACTAAATCAGAGAATATATATAGATAATCCTTTTCTAAATATATAAATCTAACTTTTGCATATATGAACATATATACACAGAGAACATACAAACATATATACATTTTTATAAAAAAGCAAAATACAAATCATCATATATAT
>NW_021218209.1:0-1543 GCF_002162155.2 Triticum dicoccoides
GACTTCCTCGATCCGAGTTAATTTCCAAAGGAACACCATGAAGGGACACTATTCGGGAGATGTATAAGTCTGCCAGTTGACTAGCGGTTATACTCTCTCGAACAGGTAGGAAATGGGCTACTTTGGAAAGACGATCGACCACGACGAAAATAGCATTATTCCCTCTCTTGGTCCTGGGAAAACCGGTAATGAAATCCATACCAATTTTATCCCATTTCCATTCAGGAATAGCTAAGGGTTGAAGGGTGCCAGCAGGCCGTTGGTGCTCTGCTTTTACACGACGACAGACGTCGCAATTTGCAATATACTGAGCAATTTCTCTCTTCATCCTAGTCCACCAGAACCTCTGGCGTAGGTCCTGATACATCTTAGTACTACCGGGATGAATGGTGAGAGGAGATTCATGAGCTTCCTTAAGGATCAAACGCCTCAGGTTTCGCACTTTGGGAACCACTAGTCGATTCCCGAAGTATACAACCCCTTGATCATTAATGGAGAAGCAATTCGCAATTCCTTTCCGAATGTTTCTCTTGATGCGGGAGATTCCCGGATCTACCTTCTGTGCCTTGATAATCTGATCCGTAAGGGTAGGTTTTGCCACCAAGGTGGAAAGAAAACCTTGAGGAACAATGTGAAGGTTAAGCTTCCGAAATTCCTCATGGAGAAGCGGTTGACTTTGTTGTAACATCAGGTTGTTACAATAAGATTTACGACTTAGCGCATCAGCCATGACGTTGGCTTTCCCTGGGGTGTAGGTTATCCCTAAGTCGAAGTCTGTGATCAATTCAACCCAACGTCTTTGCCTGAGATTCAGATCCGGTTGGGTGAAAATGTACTTCAGACTTTGGTGATCAGTGAATATTTCGCAACGATTACCGAGGAGGTAATGTCGCCAGGTCTTAAGTGCATAGACTACGGCTGCAAGCTCTAGATCATGAGTAGGATAATTCTCCTCATGTGGGTGCAATTGCCGTGAAGCGTAGGCAATTACATGTCGATCCTGCATGAGAATGCAACCTAGTCCTTGTCGCGAGGCGTCGCAGTAGATAACAAAGTCCTTGGAGAAGTCTGGCGGTACCAGTACGGGAGCAGAAGTCAGGCGTCTTTTCAGTTCCTGAAAGCTGTGCTCACATTGTGGAGTCCACTCGAACTTCTTATCTTTCTTGAGGAGTTCGGTTAGAGGTTTAGCAACTTTGGAGAAGTTTTCGACAAAGCGACGGCAATAGCTCGCTAAGCCCAGAAAGCTCCGAACTTGCTTGACTGATTCAGGTGGAGTCCAGTTAAGGACGGCTTGAACTCGCTCAGGGTTAACAGCAATACCTTTACCAGATATTACATGACCCAGATAGGTCACTTCTGACAACCAGAATTCACATTTAGAAAATTTGGCATAAAGGCGATGCTCTCGAAGTTTCTGCAACACTAGCCTTAGATGTTCGGCATGTTCTTCCTCGTTCTTGGAGTAGATGAGTATATCATCGAGGTAAACCACGACGAATTTATCCAAATACTCCATGAAGATTGAGTTCATTAACCGAGAAAA
>NW_021218210.1:0-1059 GCF_002162155.2 Triticum dicoccoides
GTCTCCTCATCATAGTCACTAGCGGACTCATATCCACCATCTGCGGTAGCAATCATCACACGCGGAGATTTGCATTCCCTCGCATAATGACCTCCTCCCTTACAACGACGACAAATAATATCACTTGTGTGCCCTGTTGATGCCATGGAAGAAGAAGAACGCTGTGCAGGCCCCGCAGGTGCGCTCTTGGCAGATAATGGTGGTTGTGCCTGTTTTCTTGTATCACGGCTGGAGGTGGCACCGGATGGAGGTGCTGGTGCAGTTGAAGTAGAAGATGCACGTGGTGTCCATGATGAAGGTCGGCCTGCAGAAAAGTTAGTTCGCCCCAATGCTTGTCGATCCTGCACTTCACGTTCAGCTTTACAAGCAAGATGGAATAAACGAGTGATATTAGTATACTCCTTATAGTCTAAAATGGTCTGAATCTCTCTATTTAATCCACCCAAAAAACGTGCAAGCATAGCTTCATTCTCCTCAGCAATACCAGATCTAATCATGCCAGTTTGTAATTCCTGATAATATTCTTCTACGGAATATTTCCCTTGTCTTAAACGCTGCAATTTTTGAAGCAATTCACGTTGATAATATGGCGGAACCCAACGCGTACGCATAGCAGTTTTCAAAGCAGCCCAAGTAGTTGGAATAGGATATAATCTACAATGTTCAGACCACCATACACATGCAAAACTAGTGAAAGCACAAACAGCAGCAGCAACCCGTCTCTCCTCGGGATATTGTAAACATGTAAATCGTTGTTCAGTTTCTAACTCCCAAGTAAGATATATATCAGGAACATATCTACCCTCAAATGGTGGAATATTCAATTTCAGTTTAGGAATATGGACATCATCTCGTACCTGAGGTGGTGGTGCAGGCCTACCATGACGAATATATACCTGAGGTCGACCTGCTGGTGGTGGTGCTGGTGGCTGCTCGTAGATCTGATTTTGATCAACCTCATCCTCATAATCACCCGCATACTCATCATCCTCCTGGGTACCAGCAGGAGCAGTAGCAGGAGCCAAAGAAGCACCAACAGCAGTAGCAGCGGCACCAGAA
>NW_021218211.1:0-764 GCF_002162155.2 Triticum dicoccoides
TCTCAAAACTCTTCCTAGCTCAAACTGACAGGATGGGCACGAAATTTTTCGACCAATTTTTTTTTTCGACTGCCCGGACCCAAAAACTGGAAACGGGTCAAAAAAAACTTCCTATAATGGCACCTGTCTCAAAACACTCAGAAACACCTAAAAATAGGATAGCCAGAAATTTTTTCGAAAAATGCATTTTCGAAAAATTTTGGGCCTAAACGGAGCGTGGCTACCCGACTCCGGCAAGGAAACACGAATCGGAATCTGGATGGATCCCGAGAACAAACCTAATAAGCAAGGAACTCGGATTGGTGGTGGATATATGGTGGTGGTATATGGCAGCGGTGGTGGTAGCGGTGGTAGTATATGGATATGGATCGGTGGTGGTATATGGACACGGATTGGTGGTGGTATATGGATACGGATTCGGTGCGGTGGTGGTAGATGGCAGGGGCGATGATGATGGTGCGACGGCGGCGTGACAACTTATGACCAGAACTCGAAACTCTAAAAGACTAGACTCTAAGACCAGCAACTAGACACGACGATGCAACCGCAAATTCAACAAAGCAAAACCCTAAAAAGATTATGCAAAGGCTCAGATTGGTTCGGATATGATGAACTAACCCTAATTTTTTTTTGGCTTTTTCGTGGACTGTAGGTATGAAGAACAGACTCGATCTAAACTACGAAAAACTGTAAAATCTCACCGAGCAACCTGGAAATCTGATACCACTTGATAGAGGCAAAGGTGTCCCGTCTTTCGATGAGAT
>NW_021218212.1:0-2297 GCF_002162155.2 Triticum dicoccoides
AAAAAAAGGCCAAAAAAAAGAAAGGCCCAAAAGAAAAAAAGAAAAAAAATTAAAAAAATAAAAAGGGCAATGTTACTATCTCTTTTTCCACACTTGTGCTTCAAAGTAGCACCTTGTTCCTCATGTAGTGAGTCTCATATTTTTGTTCTTCAAAGTAGCACCATGTTTTTCATATAGTGAGTCTCATAAGTTGTCCTTTTTCATACTAGCGGGAATTTTTCATTATAGAACTTGACTTGTATATTTCTACGATGGGCATACTCAAATGCCCTAGGTCTTGGTGAGCAAGCAAGTTGGATGCACACCCACTAGTTTTCTTTTGTTGAGCATTCATTTATAGATCTAGTGCATCCGTTGCATGGCAATCCCTACTCCTCATGTTGACATCAATTGATGGGCATCTCCATAGCCCGTTGATTATCCTCGTCAATGTGAGACTTTCTCCTTTTTTGTCTTCTCCACACAATCCCCATTATCATATTCTATTCCACCCATAGTGCTATATCCATGGCTCACGCTCATGTATTGCGTGAAGGTTGAAAAAGTTTGAGATTATTTAAGTATGAAACAATTGCTTGGCTTGTCATCGGTGGTATAGAAGTTGGGAACATCTTTGTGTGATGACAATGAAGCATAGCCTAACTATATGATTTTGTAGGGATGAACTTCCTTTTGCCATGTTATTTTGAGAAGACATGATTACTTTGATTAGTATGCTTGAAGTGTTACTATTTCTTTTATCAATATGAACTTTTATTTTGAATCATTTGGATCTGAACATTAATGCCACAATAAAGAAAATTACATTATGAATTATGCTAGGTAGCATTCCACATCAAAAATTCTCTTTTTATCATTTACCTACTCGAGGACGAGCAGGAATTAAGCTTGGGGATGCTTGATACGTCTCCAACGTATCTATAATTTTTGATTAGTCCATGCTATTATATTACCCCTTTTGGATGTTTATGGGCTTTATTTTACATATTTATATCATTTTTGGGACTAACCTACTAACCGGAGGCCCAGCCCATATTGCTGTTTTTTTTGCCTATTTCAGTATTTTGAAGAAAAGGAATATCAAACGGAGTCCAAACGGAATGAAACCTTCGGGAGCGTGATTTTTGGAACGAACGTGATCCATAGAACTTGGAGTGCAAGTCAAGAAGCAGCCAAGGATCCCACGATATAGGAGGCGCGCCCCCCCTATAGGGCGCGCCCCCTTGTCTCGTGGGCCCCGCGGGTGTCCACCGACGTACTTCTTCCTCCTATATATACCTCCGTACCCCGAAAACATCCTGGAGCAGGACGAAACACAATTTCCACCATCGTAACCTTCTGTATCCGCGAGATCTCATCTTGGAGCCTTCGCCGACACTCTCTCGGAGGGGGAATCGACCATGGAGGGCTTCTACATCAACATCCTTGCCCCTCCGATGAGTTGTGAGTAGTTTACCACAGACCTACAGGTCCATAGTTATTAGCTAGATGGCTTCTTCTCTCTTTTTGGATCTCAATACAATGTTCTCCCCCTCTCTTGTGGAGATCTATTCAATGTAAACTCTTTTTGCGGTGTGTTTGTCGAGATCCGATGAATTGTGGGTTTATGATCAAGTTTATCTATGAATAATATTTGAATCCTCTCTGAATTCTTTTATGTATGATTGAGTTATCTTTGCAAGTCTCTTCGAATTATCAGTTTGGTTTGGCCTACTAGATTGATCTTTCTTGCCATGGGAGAAGTGCTTAGCTTTGGGTTCAATCTTGCACTGTCCTTACCCAGTGACAGAAAGGGTTGAAAGGCACGTATTGTATTGTTGCCTTCGAGGATAACAAGATGGGGTTTAAATCATATTGCTTGAGTGTATCCCTCTACATCATGTCATCTTGCTTAATGTGTTACTCTGTTCTTATGAACTTAATACTCTAGATGCAGGCAGGAGTCGGTCGATGTGTGGAGTAATTGTAGTAGATGCAGGCAGGAGTCGGTCTACTTGTTACGAACGTGATGCCTATATACATGATCATGCCTAGATAATCTCATAATTATTCTCTTTTCTATCAATTGCTCGACAGTAATTTGTCCACCCACCGTAATACTTATGCTATCTTGAGAGAAGCCACTAGTGAAACCTATGGCCCCCGGGTCTATCTCTTATCATATTTGCTTTCAATCTACTTTTATTTGCATCTTTACTTTTTGAATCTATATTATAAAATACCAAAAATATATTTATCTTATCTTACTATCTCTATTAGATCTCACTTTCGCAAGTGGCCGTGAAGGGATTGGCAAC
>NW_021218213.1:0-1061 GCF_002162155.2 Triticum dicoccoides
CTGGCGTTGCGGGAAGGAATCACAGCAGCGTCCTAGGCTTCCAGGAAGCAGACAAGAATCACGGCGCCGTCCTCCCTCCCCATAGAGCTGCCAGGCAAGGCCATCCATCGGCCGCCCCAATCCAGCCTAGCGGTGATCTAAGCCATGTATCCCTCGGTGGACGAAACATAAAGAAACTTAAGATGGAGCAGAGCAGAGTATTTACCTCGCCAAGGTGACGAATTCACAAGGAATGGCTGCCCCTGCTCTTAAGATGGAGGAAGAAAGCTGCGAAGCAGAGGATGTTCGACTATAGCTGCGAGTTCGGGAAAGCGGGAGCATCCAACAGGGGGGCGAAGCGCACCGTTTACGTGGTCTGCGTGGTATGCTAGGTGAGCATCCAACGGTTCATTCCTCATCCAATGGCTCGGCGTGACACCCCCCATCACAATGCCCGCTGCTCTGTTCGCGTCCCTTTGGATTTCGGGTCTCCGTTGGCTGGTGGATGTGTGGATGTTGACATGGCTTGCCCGTGTGTTTTGGTGCGGATCAGCGCCGAAGAATTGGCTCCCCAAGAATTGGCTCCCCCTGCTTGCGGCTTCCGTCCTAGTTAGTCACGCCAATTCATGAGTGCTGAGAGCAACTTCAATGAGGCGATACGTTTCGTCCGCCCGCATCCGTTTGGATCGGCGCGAATAAAAGTGGCGGCCCAATGCGCCGACCCAAACGGATGCGCGCCGTTTTTCGTCCACGGGCGACCCATTTCAGGCCTAATTTTGAGCCGGATTTGCGTCGGCGCGGACAAGAGACGGACGCACGCGCGCGCCTACTCCTCTCTCCGGGCTCGCCTGTCGGTGGCAGCCATCACCATTTCCCCCCATTTTTTTTTCCAAAAATGCTCCCACGCCCCCGCCCCCCAACCAGCCATGGAGGATGCCATCGCCATCGACCTCGACCTCGACGCCGCCGCCGGCCTCGCCTCGTCCGGCGCCGTCGCCCCCTCCGAGAAAGGCAAGCCTCGTGCCCCGCTCAAGATCGCCGCGGCGACCAAGCCGAAGAAGGCGCTGACGCCCAAACATCGG
>NW_021218214.1:0-1548 GCF_002162155.2 Triticum dicoccoides
GTGTCCCAATAACAACATTTTTGAGTAACATGATGTTGTGGACCTGGCACGGGAGGTTTCGGGTCGATCTCGATCGAATACTAGAAGATGGGGAACAGGGAAAGATGAAGAGTCAGACAGATGTTCTCTTATATGCTTCTCCGCAACTTGAAGATGAGGAAATACGAGATCTACTGCATGAAGAGGCTTTGGAGGTTGCCAGGTGTGCGGGCATTGTTAAGCCCGATGATATAAGCCACAAGATAGTCATGGAGTGCCTCATATACATGACAAAAATTGCTACGGACTTGAAGACACATGCACCAAACTATTGGATCTGTGATGGTATTATACAGGGCCAAGACAATGCATCAGCATGGGATATTGGCAATTCTCTGCACAGAAACATGTGCTTGGATGTTGAGTTAACATATAATGAGGAAACAGCTCCCATGCTACAGGTGTCGGGTGATTTACTTGTTAACCGCTGGAATTTCACCACCCACAAACAACTCCTAAAGGATAACACTCGTGTGCTGCCTCCTCAGGTGACATCATTCTTCCTTTCTGCAGATGAGCCACCAAGAAATACAACATCAATACTACCAGTTGGCATGTTCCAACATTCACAAAGCAGCAAGCTACGTGTGTTACATCTGTCTCATTGCACCTTCAGTTTTGCATCTCCTCCCTTCGTTCATTGTGTCCAACTAAGATTGCTCCATCTGGACCATTGCACGAATATCACAGACGATAAAGAGCATACAAGCGACAATGAAAACATGACATGTTTCCAGAAGTTATGGGTTCTGGTTTTGAGGTATACAGATTGGTATTGGCTTCTATCGGAAAACATGATGAGTTTAATGACTGACCTCAGGGAGTTGAATGTGGAGGGAGTCAAGCATTGGAGCATAAGCGATTTGTGTGGTGATATTCCTAGCCTTGTCGTACTTCGAGTAACAGCCAACAAGTCACAATTCATTCACAAGACATCATCAAAAATAATGGTGCATCACTCCTCAACTTGTCCAAGGCAAGTCTCCTGAAGACAGTCAGCCTTGAGAGTTGTGCTGAATTGGAACAAGTCACCCCTTTCATGTTACCCCCATTGCTTGAGTCATTTAGCTTCATCAATAGTGGTGCTACTGCTGCCAAGATATCTTGTATCTCCTTTCGGGGTTGTTCTCAGTTGAAGAATATACTTCTCAGAGGAAATTTGGGGCGCCTGGGGGAGCTGGACCTCTCGGACACGGCAGTGAAAACCCTTGACCTCGGAGAATTGGAAGCTCCAAACCTAAAGTGTTTCATACTGCTGGGCTGCAAGAAGCTCCGTGCAATATTATGGCCACCGGAAGATAAAAGGACATGGGCGTTGGAGAAGTTGCACATCAGCACCGTCCAACTTGCATCACCAAGCCAGAATAATTGGGAAGAGAAGACCAAGGAGGCTAGTGTTGCTGGAGGATCATCATCCATCTTTGCTTTTGGGGAATCCCAACTAGGCACCAGGCAAATTGCATCTTTTGACTTTAATTGGTACATATCTGTTGTGGATCCAAGGCTCAT
>NW_021218215.1:0-918 GCF_002162155.2 Triticum dicoccoides
AAAAAAATTGTATAGGAGGCAAAGCAGATCGTGCATATTTCTAACAATGATGCAATATCACCTTAATTATACATAAAGATAAGATCTTATCAGCCATTGAAGAAATCTACTCCCTCTGTCCGATAATATAAAAGTGTTTTTGTGTCAAAAACGCTCTATATTATGGGATGCATGGAGTATTATTTATCGAGCCTAACCGAAGAATAGATATGAATTTCACCATCATGTCCGACGGTCCAAGGAATCAACAAATCTCTTAAATGTAGTTTTCTTGTTCTAGTACCACAAACCCAACAACAATATCAATGACCACTACTTTCAAAATTACTCGAATCAACAACGATATGCCACTAAAACCAAAATCATCTGCAAATTAACACATACTTTCAAAACAACGACCCACAATGAAACTAGCTAACAAGCTACCACTTAAATGTATCCTAGCTACTTGGTTTTGAAAATAGCCTTAAAATCATTCTAGTCTTGTTTCTCACCTCTCGCCTCAGGAGAGACAAGGGTCGATGGAAAGACCCAATCCATCTCGTACAGCACCGGGGGTGCTTGTAGACATGTCGCGCCTCTGTATCCATGGCTGTATCCACGGCAGCAGCTACTGTTGCACGACTCTAGAAACCGACACGTGCCCCTTGAATGCTCACTTGTTTCGTCCTTTAGATGCATCGGCAACTTCTCCTTGCTCTTGAGGTCGACAATAGAGAGGACACCACCATGTTGTTCGACGAGCAAAGCACCTCTGCTCTCTGCAAAGAATACCGAGCTTATTCTCTCGCTCCCCAGGTTCGTCAGCTCAGAGTTTTGCCAGGCGTTGTCATCTTGTTCTTTTTCTTTGACTACTATGTCATCTTGTTCTTGCTTAGTCCAAAGATCTGCCACGCCATCTTCTCGTATAGTAACAAA
>NW_021218216.1:0-1662 GCF_002162155.2 Triticum dicoccoides
CAGCCCATGTTGTTACATGGTGCTGCTGCTATGAAAAAATGATTCTCGTTTGGAATTGATTGTAAATTGGTACGGGGAATTTTTTCGTAGCTGTAATACTAATTGGTAATCTATGTTATGATGAGTTCCAATGTATTGTCATATGTCAAATTTGTCTAAATACACTATCTACACCATCAAACAAGTGAAATCCTCTATAACACTAAGGTCCCTAGTTTTAAATAGCCCACATTTAATTGGGGTCTCCAATTAAAATTGGGTCATCCGATTTTGACCGGGTCAACAATTCCACAAAGCTCTCTCATTAAATTGTTTTATACTATACACTATGCTTTCTAATTTTTAATGTCTAACAATTAATTAAGGTATTCAATTTAGAATTGTGCGACCGAATGTTGACCGGGTCAACAATTTCTCAAGCTCTCCTATTCAATTCTTTTAATTCACTATGTTTCCTAATTTTGAAGCTCTTTCATTCAATTAAGGAATTTAATTTGTGATTTGGTTTACGACTTTGACCGGGACAACAACTTTTCAAATCAATTAGCCGCAACCGGCCTACAAAAACATATCAATCCCATGCGCCCTCCCACCACTAAGAAAAAAGAAGCGCCATCATGTGATATTATAGCACCAATATAGTATATACAACCACCGAGATAGAAATTTCTTCACATAAATATAGATTGGTTAGCGGATAACACCGAATCACACCACGAAAGGCCACCCAATCAACGCATTATAAATAAAAATAAAACACACTCTATCATCTCCCCTACCCGCCAAACTAAACATTCCATCGGTTTTAAAATATAAGGGGTATTAGTTTTTTCGAAAGTCAAATTTCTTTTTACCTTGACCAAGTTCAGAGCAAAAATATCAAACACTGAGAATACTAAACAAAAAAAAGTATGGAAATTCATTTCATGATGAATCTAAAAATACCGATATGATATGATGGATTTTAATATATTTCTCGAAATATTTGATCAAACTTATAAGTTTTTCCTTTTCAAAAAAGTAATACACCTTATATCTTGAAACAAAGTGATTCTTTCTTAAGAGACCCAACAACACCATCGACGCAACAAAGTGCGCCCAACCCTTATAGTTTTAGCTAAAACCCATGAAAATGGCCATTTGCAGCAAAAAGAACTCTTAAATGAGTCATTTACAATCATAGCAGTACAATCAAGACGTTAAACTGATTTACCGAACAATTAAGGGCATTTTGGTTATTTCAGCATGTTTCTGCATCAGCCGCAGCTACTACAACATAACCATCAAATGACTGCATCTCAGCTCCAATCTTTTTTGCTGCAGCCGCTCCTTCCAGCCGGAGCTGTTGCAGCTGCAGCCAGGGAAGTTGCATCCCAATCAAACCCACCTATAATATTCTGGGAATGGCTATCTCTTCATGTATACGCGATGGTGAGGGCGATGAGGCCGCCGTGGGTGGAGAGGACCAGAGACTCCTCAGTAAAGTAGGTGTCAGTGGCCCAGGCGAGCACGTAGGAGATGCGGGGTGGGCGGCGACGAACAAGGTGGCCTGGATGGCCATGGCGCGGTGTTTGTTGTCTGGGTCGGTGGTGTGGTACCTAGTGATGGTGAAGTTTATGTGCTCACCGAAGAAGGGCTTGTTGTCTAGAATGCAGCTCTTGG
>NW_021218217.1:0-1358 GCF_002162155.2 Triticum dicoccoides
TGGCATCAATGTCATTGATTCTAAGTGGGTTTTTAAAGTCAAGAGACATGCTGATGGTTCTATCAAACGCTACAAGGCACGGCTAGTCGCCAAGGGTTTCAAACAGAGGTATGTTCTTGATTATGAAGACACGTTCAGTCCAGTCATCAAGCCTACTACCATTCGTTTGCTGCTGTCTCTTGCTGTTACTCGCGGATGGTTTCTTCGTCAGCTCGATGTGCAGAATGCCTTCCTATATGGATTTCTGGAGGAGGACGTTTATATGCGTCAGCCGCCTGGTTTTGTTGATCCTGCCCGTCCTCATCATCTCTGTCGTCTGGTTAAGGCGTTGTATGGACTCAAACAGGCTCCTTGTGCGTGGCATGCTCGCCTTGGATCTGTCCTTCAGGCTCTTGGGTTTACTCCCTCCACTGCTGACACATCACTATTTCTTCTACAGCATCGTGAGGTTACGATGTATCTCCTGGTTTATGTTTATGACATCATTCTTATCAGTTCCTCCAATGTTGTTGCTGATCGTCTTGTGACTGCACTCAGTGGTGACTTTGCTGTGAAGGATTTAGGTGCTCTGCATTTTTTCCTTGGTCTGGAGGTTTCACGGTCTTCAGCTAGGTTGACTCTTACTCAGAAGAAGTACTCCTTGGACTTGTTGCGGCATGCTGGAATGCTCAAGTGCAAACATGCTATCACTCCGATGTCTGCCACTGATCGTTGTCTGCTCTTGATGGAGACTCTCTGTCGTCTGATGATGCTACTAAGTATCGCAGTCTCGTTGATGGTCTGCAATACCTTACTATTACCACGCCTGATATCTCATATGCAGTCAACTGTGTGTGTCAATTCCTGCATGCACCCAGGACATCTCATTGGTCAGCTATGAAGCGTATTTTGCGTTATGTCTGTCTTACTGCCTCCTATGGTTTGCTTCTTCAGCCTGCACCGTCGTATGAGCTCTCAGCTTTTTCAGATGCAGATTGGGCTGGTAGTCCCGATGACAGGCGATCCACGGGAGGTTATGCGGTATTCCTGGGTTCTAACTTGATCGCCTGGAATGCTCGCAAGCAAGCAACAGTGTCTCGCAGTAGTACTGAAGCTGAATACAAAGCAGTTGCTGATGCGACTGCTGAGATCATATGGGTACAGTCTTTATTGAGAGAGTTGAGAGTCCCTCAAGCTCGCCCTCCAGTTCTGTGGTGTGACAACATCGGTGCTACATATCTTTCATCAAATCCGGTGTTTCATGCTCGAACAAAGCATATTGAGGTTGACTATCATTTTGTTTGGGAACGTGTTGCACAGAAGCTACTTTATATCAAGTTCATCTCGTCAAAAGATCAACTTGCTGACATTTTCATGAA
>NW_021218218.1:0-920 GCF_002162155.2 Triticum dicoccoides
TAGGTGAGTTGAGTTGTCTCTGCATTAATGGCCTTGTTCACAAGAGCGTGGAATGTATTGCAATGATGCAAGTGGAGATCACGACGCAACTTGGGGTTGAGACCCTTCCAGAACCTAGCCTGCTTCTTGGCATCTGTGGACACTTCTTTTGTAGCATAGCGGGCAAGGTTCTCAAATTCTCTACTATAAGCATCAACATCCATCTTAATCTGGGTGAAACTACAAAACTCTTCTCTCTTGCGGTCAATGAGAGCCTGAGGGATGTGATGCTCGCGAAAAGCCTCAATGAAATCTCTCCCGGTGGGTATCTGGCCAGCTGGAAGCATAGCCTCATAGTTCTGCCACCAAATACTAGCAGGACCTTTTAGGTGATAAGCAGCATAGGTGACCTTGTCACCTTCAGCTATGTTCACAGAACGCAGCTTGTGTGTGATACTACGGAGCCAGTCATCTACATCGAGTGGCTTAATGGAATGATGGAAGGTGGGTGGTACACCAGAGGTACTCGAACTAGGATATGACTAAACAGGCTACACCAGAGGTACACGAATACTGGATTAATTCCAAATGCCCAGAATAAATACTTATGAGATCCTAAAAATATTGGTTTGATTTTTATCTCTGTCCAATATTTTCAGAGAGCAACATGAACATTTTCTTGGACCTTTTTGGAGCAATTTTTAACTGGGTTGTTTCCAGAAATGATTCTGAGGGTTTCACAAATCCCCATTTCAAATTTAAATGAAATTTAAACGTGATGCACACATGACTAGCTAGCCTAGGTCATACCAGAACTAGGGATGTGACAAGCGCGGCACGGAGAAGACGGCGGGTGGCGTGCAGCGCAGAGGGGCGGCGCTGGCGCCGGCGTTCGCCGGCGGAGCAGGGCGCTGTGCAGGCGGCGAAGGCGGCGGCGGGGC
>NW_021218219.1:0-1466 GCF_002162155.2 Triticum dicoccoides
TAGCGATCACCGCGAGGTCCAGAACGCCTCGCCACCCCAGCCGGCCTGGCAGGGTGGTAGGCTACTGAGTCCATATGAACGAGGACCTTGTGGTGTAGCAGCCGCGGGGCATGGTTGGTGCAGGCGCAGGTTTCATCCATGCCGCCGTCTTCCGAGAAGCCCACCGGCACCGAGATGTGCGCCAGCGAATTTGAGCACGGCCTAGGCTTGCCGCGCATCGTCAGAGTGGCAACCGTGGGCACCTCCGCCAGGTCCTCGACCCATGTCGTGGCCACAAAGTAGGAGAGGTCTTCCTTCTCGAGCGTTTCGGTGGCGATGCGATAGATGAGGCACTCCGGCAGCATCCTTTGGACCCTGTTGATGGACCAGGCGTGCGGCGGCAGGTCCTCCAGAAATAGGCGCGCGCTGTATCGGTTGGCACGAGAGGAGGCGAAGGAGAGGCCATTCCAACGCCGCACGAGGATAGGGACGCCATGGAAGTGCAGCATGTTCTTCTCGGCGACGGCACGGAACCACCGGTCGTTGAAGAAGCGGACGAAAAATCCGTCCTGGTGGAGGGACACCTAGAACGCGGAAGGAGGGGCTTCCGGGAACTCCGCGGTGATGCTGTCTGCGATCTTCGCCGGCACAAGAGCGGGGCGCGTGCCGGCGACGATGAGCATGAGGGCGGACCCTCGAAGCCGCGCCTCCTCGGCTTCCATCTCCTCATCTTGATCGACGAGGCACTTCTTCCTCCTCGCCCTGCATGCGGCCGCGGCCAGCAGTTCGCCAACGTCCATTGCTGGCGCCGCTCCGAAAGCAGGTACCGACGCCACGAGGGCAGTAACAGTGGGAATGTGGCAGGGAGGAGGGAAACAGAGGCGCGAGTGCATGGGGGCGCGGGTGGAAACCGGATGCTCCGGCGGGAAAATCAGCCGAGAAAGAACCGTAGGCTGGGACCGGAGGCGAGGTGGAGGCGGTGAAGGATTGTCAAGCTCGGAGAGAGGCACACGGGGCAGGTGCTTGCGGTGGCAGAAGCGAGCCGTGTGTCGCTCTCGGAGGCAGTGGAGGCAGCGAGTTGGGTTGCGGCAAGCGGCCACCTTGTGGTTCTTGTCAAGACATCTGAAGCAACGGCCGAGGAGGTCGAGCTTATAGCCGCCAGCACCATTACTGTCGGCCACAGAGCAGCGTTGGTGCGCCTTGAATGCGTCCTCTTGAGAGGGAAGTGCGCACCCATGCCGTCCGGACTTGCGACCGACCACTTGCCAACCCTCAGCATCAGCCGTGGCGTGGGACGGCAAGGTGCGGCCAGGCTCATGAATGCACGGCGCAGGCGCATGGCCGAACTGGTGTGCTGGTGGAGCCACAACCAAGGAGAGCAGTCGCGGCCTCGCCGGGGCAGGCGGAGCGTCCGCCGCACCCGCAGCAGGAGGCAGCCTGACCACCTCAGCGAAGGACGCACGCGCAAGCATCCGACGCGAGGATAG
>NW_021218220.1:0-988 GCF_002162155.2 Triticum dicoccoides
AAGGAACGCAAAATCCGGGAACATAACACCGATATGACGGAAACTAGGGCGGCAAGAGTGGAACAAAACACCAGGCATAAGGCCGAGCCTTCCACCCTTTACCAAGTATATAGATGCATTAATTAAGCAAGATATATTGTGATATCCCAACAAGTAAACATGTTCCAACAAGGAACAATATCTCCATGTTCCAACAAGGAACAAACTTCAATCTTCACCTGCAACTAACAACGCTATAAGAGGGGCTGAGCAAAGCGGTAACATAGCCAATCAACGGTTTGCTAGGACATGGTGGGTTAGAGGTTGAACATGGCAATTTGGGTGGCTGACAAGCAAGTGGTAGGCATCGTAGCATTGGCATGGCAAAAGAGCGAGCAAACTAGCATAGCAAAGATAGTAGTGATTTCGAGGGTATGATCATCTTGCCTGAAATCCCGCAAGGAAGAAGAACGAGTCCATGAAGAAGACAAACGGACGTAGACGAATGGATCCTCACAACCTCGACGTTATCGGAACCAACCCGAAGAAGCAAACATCGGAAAAGAAGCACATAACATAGTAAACAACCCACACATCAACATGGCATGATGCACAAACGAGTATGATGCATGTCCGGTTTAATGAAGCATGGCATGGCAAAGTGCAACAAACAACACTACAAATTAAGTGGAGCTCAATACGCAACGAGTTGCATATTGATGAAACACCACGACACGTTATTTAGTTTGATCTCGTTTATGTACTCAACAATATTAAATGTTGATTAACATGGCAAGAGGTGAAGCAAAGTAAAACTACCTATCTAGTCAAGTTTAAATGAGGCCGGAAGCAACGAACAACAATTCCGGAAACTCCTCATGAGCATAAATTAGGTTTGGTCCTGTTCTGCCCTAAACACGATTTTAGGGTTGTTAAACATGCAAAGTAAGGCCACCATGTTAAACTAGGCAAAATTCTACCCCATTTACATATAAAGTTTATTTAATTC
>NW_021218221.1:0-1466 GCF_002162155.2 Triticum dicoccoides
TACCCATGCCTTAGCATGGCTCAAGGCTGTCACAGCACCGGCTCTCGCACAAGACCGCTTTATCTCTTGAATTCTGGTGGGTGGGATTGACAATTTCTTCAACACATCACTTAACAGATTGGGTCCTTGGTTTGTTGGAGAAATGGTAGCTAATGTGCGTTGAGCTCCGTTGTATAGTTGTTCAACCAACGTATATACGGTTTTCAGCTTCATTACTACGTCTTGATTCAGGTTGCTGCTCTTAGGACCTGCACAAATTACAAATTGGTTAAATGGCGGTTTATATTATCATGACAAGGATTCACTTTTTGATAACTAGCAAAGAAACTCACCAAAGATGGCAGAAACCATCTGAGAGACACGGTGCTTTAAGCCGGAGAGTTCAGTGGTTACTTCATGAAGAGCTATCGCGGCTCTTTCAGCTCGCTGTGACTCCAGTTCAGCAGTAGCAGCCTGATACGTCCATTTTGCATCATGCTTTTATATCGATATTTATTGAATTATGGGTTGTTATTACACATTATGTTACAATACTTGTGCCTATTCTCTCTTATTTTACAAGGTTTACATGAAGAGGGGGAATGCTGGCAGCTGGAATTCTGGGCTAGAAAAGGAGAAAATATTAGAGACCTATTCTACACAACTCCAAAAGTCCTGAAACTTCACGGGAGCAAGTTTCAGAATATATAATAAATATTGCACGAAAGAAGTACCCGAGGGGCCCCTACTCCCTGGACGCGCCCCTTGCCTCGTGGCCCCCTGGCAGCCCTCTGATGCCCATCTTTGGCTATATGGAGTCTTTCGTCGAGGAAAAAAAATCATAAGCAAGCTCACAGATGAAACTCCGCCGCAACAAGGCGGAACCTTGGCAGAACCAATCTAGGGCTCTGACGAAGTTGTTCTATCGGGGAAACTTCCCTCCGGGAGGGGGAAATCATCACCATTGATTCTCTCATCGGGAGGGGGTCAATCTCCGTCAACATCTTCACCAGCACCATCTCGTTCCAAACCCTAGTTCATCTCTTGTATCCAATCTTTGTCCCAAAGCCTCAGATTGGTACCTCTGGGTTGCTAGTAGTGTTGATTACTCCTTGTAGTTGATGCTAGTTGGTTTATTCGGTGGAAGATCATATGTTCAGATCCTTTATGCATATTAATACCCCTCTGCTTATGAACATGAATATGATTTGTGAGTAGTTACGTTTGTTCCTGAGCACATGGGAGAAGTCTTGCTATAAGTAGTCATGTGAATTTGGTATTCGTTCGATATTTTGATGAGATGTATGTTGTCTTTCCTCTAGTGGTGTCATGTGAACGTTGACTACATGACACTTCACCATTGTTTGGACCTAGGGGAAGGCATTGGGAAGTAATAAGTAGATGATGGGTTGCTAGAGTGACAGAAGCTTAAACTCTAGTTTATGAGTTGCTTCGTAAGGGGCTGATTTGGATCCATATGTTTCATG
>NW_021218222.1:0-890 GCF_002162155.2 Triticum dicoccoides
GGGACTCCGAACAACATTCGGGTTACTGCATATACATATCCCTACAACCCTAGCGTAACCGAACCTTAAGTGTGTAGACCCTACGGGTTCGGGAGACAAGCAGACATGACCGAGACGACTCTTCGGTCAATAACCAACAGCGGGATCTGGATACCCATGTTGGCTCCCACATGCTCCACGATGATCTCATCGGATGAACCACGATGTCGAGGATTCAATCAACCCCGTACGCTATTCCCTTTGTCTATCGATATGTTACTTGCCCGAGATTCGATCGTCGGTATCCCAATACCTCGTTCAATCTCGTTACCGGCAAGTCACTTTACTCGTACCGTAATGCATGATCCCGTGACCAGACACTTGATCACTCTGAGCTCATTATGATGATGCATTACCGAGTGGGCCCAGTGATACCTCTCTGTCATACGGAGTGACAAATCCCAGTCTTGATCCATGTCACCCAACAGACACTTTCGGAGATACCCATAGTCTACCTTTATAGTCACCCAGTTACGTTGTGACGTTTGGCATACCCAAAGCACTCCTACAGTATCCAGGAGTTACACGATCTCATGGTCTAAGGAAAAGATACTTGACATTAGAAAACTCTAGCAAACGAACTATACGATCTTGTGCTATGTTTAGGATTGGGTCTTGTCCATCACATCATTCTCCTAATGATGTGATCTCGTTATCAATGACATCCAGTGTCCATAGTCAGGAAATCATGACTATCTGTTGATCAACGAGCTAGTCAACTAGAGGCTCACTAGGGACATGTTGATGTCTGTTATTCACACATGTATTACGATTTCCAGATAACACAATTATAGCATGAATAAAGACAATTATCATGAACAAGGAAATATAATAATAATGCTTTTATTATT
>NW_021218223.1:0-728 GCF_002162155.2 Triticum dicoccoides
AGTTACGCTAAGACAAGGTGGCAGTGGTGTCACGTGCTTGTCTCGGCGTCCGTCGTCACGGTGGCAGTGGTGTCACGTGCTTGTCTCGGCGTCCGTCATCGCTACCGCGACGACGTACGCCTCGACTCGCGTTACGCTAAGACAGGGTGGCAGTGGTTTCACGTGCTCGTCTCGGTGTCCGTCGTCGCTACCGCGACGACGTCCGCCTCGACTCGTGAGACGCTAAGACAGGGTTGCAGTGGTGTCACGTGCTCATCTCGGCGCCCGTCTGTCACATCCCTAGCTTCTGGCATTGCTCTAGGCTAGCTTCATGTGTGCATCATGTCTATATTTTTGAAACTTGAATTGAGGAATATTGGAAGCCTCAAAACCCTAAATAAAAGAGGGGCAAAAACCCTAGAAATCTCATTCATTGCTCCAAAAGGCTCTTCTTAAATGTTTGATAATTTTTGGTAAGGGTTCTGGTCCCAACCAAAATATTGAACATTTTTAAGGATTTATTTTTGGGACTTTGAATTTAAATCATTAGCTATTTGAATTTGAATTATATTCATATAATTAGAATATAATTTCAAATACCTCTGAAATATTTTATGAGTTTTTGGAAAAGTCCATCTAGCAACATAAATTATTCAGAGGATATTTGGCACTGTTTTGAATTTGTTTAAATTTGAAAAACAGTGGCAAAAGAATTAAAAGAAAACAAAACAGAACAGAAATAAAAAAAA
>NW_021218224.1:0-957 GCF_002162155.2 Triticum dicoccoides
TGTCAGGACCCCGACTCAATGCCACATCGATCTAGCATGTAACACCTCATATCACTTTGCGGCCTCACGCACGGTATCCCCACGGGTGTCGCCTTACCTTTGCCCGGGACCGTTTGCGCCTTTTGGCACACGTATATGATGGTGTCGCTAGCATCCATATGATAAAGAGCCCGGGCTGACATGGCTAGTCGTAAACCCAAAGTGGCACTAACTTACAGGGACAGGCATCCATGACCCAGCATCGAACGTGTCGGTCATCAGCGAGTGAATCCAGGCTGTAGCACTGGGCTAACAGGACTCCGGCGAACCGGGCTGTAGCGGGCTAGCAGGACTCCGGTATTCATCGCGTGACATTTCCCCGAAGGGACAGACACAGGATCGAAGAAGGACACATGCCGGCCTGCCTAAGTGTTCCGGAGCAGTAGCAAGCTACCAGGGCTCAGTGGAAGCACTAGGAGACATTTCCCAGTAAGAGAGGCTACTAAGAATAAACAACTAGATAGTCAGATCCCACACATAGCAATACACATTACACGTACGCATAACATGCAAGTATGTGTTGTACAACATGGCATCACAGCATAACTCAACAATCATATAGATAAAGGCTCAGAAGAGCCATCATAGCATTTATTGCAAACAGGGGTCACAAAACCCATCATACAGAGCATACAGGCAACAAGCGGAAGCATTACATGTCTGGGTACAGACATCTACAAATGAAAAAGGCCGAAGAGCCTGACTATCTACAACATCCGATCAAGATCGTAGCTGAGGTACTAGCTACTAGTCGAAGTCCACGAGAACACTAGTAAGACCGAAGTCTCCGCTGCAAAAACATAATTAAAGCAACATGAGTACAAAGGTACTCAGCAAGACTTACATCAGATCCTATCATACATGCATTTGTATCAAGAGGGTAATGTGGGGTTTAGTTGCAGCAAGCCAGCTTTGACT
>NW_021218225.1:0-1203 GCF_002162155.2 Triticum dicoccoides
TTGTCACTCCGTGTAAACGGAGAGGTATCTCTGGGCCCACTCGGTAGGACATCATCATATGCGCAATGTGACCAAGGAGTTGATCACGGGATGATGTGTTACGGAACGAGTAAAGTGACTTGCCGGTAACGAGATTGAACAAGGTATTGGATACCGACGATCGAGTCTCGGGCAAGTAACATACCGATAGACAAAGGGAATTGAATACGGGATTGATTAAGTCCTTGACATCGTGGTTCATCCGATGAGATCATCGTGGAGCATGTGGGAGCCATCATGGGTATCCAGATCCCGCTGTTGGTTATTGACCAGAGAACGTCTCGGTCATGTCTACATGTCTCCCGAACCCGTAGGGTCTACACACTTAAGGTTCGATGACGCTAGGGTTATAAAGGAAGTTTGTATGTGGTTACCGAATGTTGTTCGGAGTCCCGGATGAGATCCCGGACGTCGCGAGGAGTTCCGGAATGGTCCGGAGGTAAAGATTTATATATGGGAAGTCCTATTTTGGCCACCGGAAAATATTCGGGATTTTTCGGTAGTGTACCGGGAAGGTTCTAGAAGGTTCCGGAGTGGGGCCCACCTGCATGGGGGGACCCACATGAACGTGGGTAGTGGGGGCAAGGCCCCACACCCCTGGTCAAGGCGCACCAAGATCCCCCCTTAGAAGGAATAAGATCATATCCCGAAGGGATAAGATCAAGATCCCTAAAAAAGGGGGATAACAATCGGTGGGGAAGGAAATGATGGGATTTCTTTCCTCCCACCTTGGCCAACGCCCCAATGGACTTGGAGGGCAAGAAACCAGCCCCTCCACCCCTATATATAGTGGGGAGGCGCATGGGAGCTATAGACGAAGTTCTGGCACAGCCCTACCTCTCTCCCTACTCCTCCTCTCCCATGGTGCTTGGCGAAGCCCTGCTGGATTGCCACGCTCCTCCACCACCACCACGCCGTTGTGCTGCTGTTGGATGGAGTCTTCCTCAACCTCTCCCTCTCTCCTTGCTGGATCAAGGCGTGGGAGACGTCACCGGGCTGTACGTGTGTTGAACGCGGAGGTGCCGTCCGTTCGGCACTAGGATCATCGGTGATTTGAATCACGACGAGTACGACTCCATCAACCCCGTTCACTTGAACGCTTCCGCTTAGCGATCTACAAGGGTATGTAGATGCACTCTCTTTCTACTCGTTGCTGGTCTCTCC
>NW_021218226.1:0-591 GCF_002162155.2 Triticum dicoccoides
GGATGGCCACGAAATTTTTCGACCAATTTTTTTTTTTTTCGACTGCCCGGACCCAAAAACTGGAAACGGGTCAAAAAAAACTTCCTATAATGGCACCTGTCTCAAAACACTCAGAAACACCTAAAAATAGGATAGCCAGAAATTTTTTCGAAAAAATGCGTTTTCGAAAAATTTTGGGCCTAAACGGAGCGTGGCTACCCGACTCTTTTTTTTTTTTTTCTTCCGAAACCTACTCCGGCAAGGAAACACGAATCGGAATCTGGATGGATCCCGAAAACAAACCTAATAAGCAAGGAACTCGGATTGGTGGTGGATATATGGTGGTGGTATATGGCAGCGGTGGTGGTAGCGGTGGTAGTATATGGATATGGATCGGTGGTGGTATATGGACACGGATTGGTGGTGGTATATGGATACGGATTCGGTGCGGTGGTGGTAGATGGCAGGGGCGATGATGATGGTGCGGCGGCGGCGTGACAACTTATGACCAGAACTCGAAACTCTAAAAGACTAGACTCTAAGACCAGCAACTAGACACGACGATGCAACCGCAAATTCAACAAAGCAAAACCCTAAAAAGATTATGCAAAG
>NW_021218227.1:0-1219 GCF_002162155.2 Triticum dicoccoides
TTTCTAGTTCTATATATGGTTTGCTAGGAGGGATGATTATTCAACTCAGCAACTTGAAGTATTAATCTTATATTTAGTATACCAAGAAAGCACATCAGATCATAATTCATATCAATACCCTCTAATATATATCAATACTCCCCTTCTTTTTTCTATGCAAAAAAAGATATAGTAAAGTAAATGATTCCATAAATTTACGCAGTTGCCCAAGAATTCACTATATATTCTTAATCAACGATTTCTTATATATAGAGAAAGGCCCTCACAAATTGAAAATACTAATTTGTTAAGAATCAATCGAATTGAAGTCATAGTGTCATCGTTGGCTGGAATCAATATATTCGCGAGATCCGGGTCACAATTCGTGAAACTCTTCAACCACAAAAAAAGGCCGATGAATTTCCATAACAACTCTGCCATTAAAAAGGAAAAAGACAGTGGAAAAAAGAGGAAATATGGGTTCTGAATTTGATGACCCGTGAAACTGTTCAACCGCAAAAAAAAAGAGCCAGGAAATATTTTTTTGATGGAAGGCCATCTTTGCCAATTGTGCAATTTTCTTGCCAGTTAAAAAAGGAATATTATCTCTCTCTCAGAAAAAAAGGAAAAATATCTCCTCGGCTCCTTTCTAATCTAATCATCTCCCCCCTGATTTTCAGGGGGTGGGGCCAGACCTTATTTTCTACCAATCAAATCAAGCCACGTACGCGGGAGCATGGATGGGAGCATGGGGAGGGAGCAGGCAAGTCTCGTCCTCTCAATAGGATCCGGCTTGCCTGCTCCCTTCCCATGCTCCCATCCATGCTCCCACTTCATCCTAAGGCTGTCCTTTTCTCTTTTTCTTTTCTAATCTAATCATCTCCCCCCCTGATTTTCAGGGGGTGGGGCCGGACCTTATTTTCTACCAATCAAATCAAGCCACGTACGCGGGAGCATGGATGGGAGCATGGGGAGGGAGCAGGCAAGTCTCGTCCTCTCAATAGGATCCGGCTTGCCTGCTCCCTTCCCATGCTCCCATCCGTGCTCCCACTTCATCCTAAGGCTGTCCTTTTCTCTTTTTCTTTTCTAATCTAATCATCTCCCCCCCTGATTTTCAGGGGGTGGGGCCGGACCTTATTTTCTACTAATCAAATCAAGCCACGTACGCGGGAGCATGGATGGGAGCACGGGGAGGGAGCAGGCAAGTCTCGTCCTCTCAATAGGATCCGGCTTGCCTGCT
>NW_021218228.1:0-1131 GCF_002162155.2 Triticum dicoccoides
GGACCTTTTCGCATTCTTGCCAAACGAGGAGAAGTTGCCTACCAGTTGGAACTACCTCCGCACCTCTCCAGAGTTCACGATGTCTTCCACGTTTCTCAACTCAGGCGTTGCTTCTCGGATCCTATCCGTGAAGTGGACCACGAAACGCTTGATCTCCAAGATGATCTTACATATCGAGAGTACCCCATTCGTATCCTCGATCAAGCCGAACGTACCACGCGACGTCATAATATCAAGTTTCTCAAGGTTCAATGGTCGCACCATTCCGAGGATGAAGCAACCTGGGAAAGGGAGGATCGTCTTCGACTCGAGTATCCCGCCTTCTTCCCGGAGGAACCCAAATCTCGGGACGAGATTCTTTTGAGTGGGGGTGAGTTGTCACACCCTAGCTAGTCATGCATTAGAGTGTTGCATCATGTTTACTCTTCATCAGAAACTTGAAATGGGGATCTGTGAAACCCTCGGAATCATTTTGAAAATGACCCAAATAAAAATTTCTCCAAAAGGGTCCAAGAAAATGCTCATGTTGCTCTCTGAAAATATTGGACAGAGATAAAAATCAAACCAATATTTTTAGTGGCTCATGGACATTTATTTTGGGCATTTGGAATAAATGCATAAATATTTGCATTGGAAATATATTAATATATGCCCAAATATTATGCCAATTATAAAAGAGCTCTGGAATAATATAAATAGCTCCTGCAAAAATTGGCATAAGTTAAATAAATGATTTAATATATTATTTAAATCAAAACAAATGTCAGAAATTAAAAAAAGGAAAATATATAACAGGAGGAGCTTACCTGGGCTCCTCCACTGTGCGGCCCAGCCAGCTGGCTGGCCCAGCCAGCAGCCGGCCCAGCCCACCTCCCTCCTCTGTCGTCTTCGTCCCGACAGAGGGAGGGGAGTGTGGCCGGCGCGCGCGCGCGCCACCGCGCCACGCCACCTGCTCGCCTGCTTGCCTGGCCTCCCCTCCTCGCTCGACGCCCTGGACGACGCCACGCCCTCCCCCCTGCTCTCTCTCACTCTCCCCCGGCTCTCCTCTCCTTTCTCTCGCTCCCCCTCTCACACGGCCGAACACCACCGTCGCCGCCGTTCGCCATAGCCACCGTCTCCGACCACCCCTCG
>NW_021218229.1:0-1244 GCF_002162155.2 Triticum dicoccoides
TTGCTCCAAAGTGTTCCTCTGGGCCGACCTAACACAACCGGGTGGAGAGGTCCACTGGTCAAAGCCCGTCCGTGCAAAGTCAAAGGGCTAGATCCCGTGGTCAAACGCTATAGGGTTAGCCGGGATGGGGGCCCTAGGGGGTAGCAATGCCACCGGAGCGTCGTACCGGGCCCTCATACATGTGGGGTGGTGTTGTGGCGTGTCCGAAGAGGCGGCACGCGTCTCCGGGTTGTGGCCCCCCTCACGGACGGCAATGAAACGGTAGTAGACGTTCTGCGGTAACGATGCAGCGTGAATATTATTAAATACTTGGAGCGCGATAAAATCATGAGTTTTTTACACAACGTGGGCACATGTGCTATAGGACTGATGGTAATTTTTCATAATTTTTTGTGATGGAGAAGTATCTGAACACTTCCCTCTACACGGATTGCTCTTCGCACGTCTACGACTGTGGCCGGCGGCCTCCGGGGGCTAGCATACCGTCAAATCTTGCGTAGGCGGCCTCTCACAAATCTAGAAGTGTTGAGGCGGTTGCAAACGCCCAGCACACGTCTCCGGGGTGTGCCCCCCCCTCACGGACGCCGCCGCCGCCGGCACCTGGAGGGGGGAAACGGACGCGTCGGGTCTACACGGAGTGGATGTAGCTGTGGGTTTGGCCCGGATGTTGCTCCAAAGTGTTCCTCTAGGCCGACCTAACACAACCGGGTGGAGAGGTCCACTGGTCAAAGCCCGTCCGTGCAAAGTCAAAGGGCTAGATCCCGTGGTCAAACGCTACAGGGTTAGCCGGGACGGGGGCTCTGTGGGGTAGCAATGCCACCGGAGCGTCGTACCGGGCCCTCATACATGCGGGGTGGTGTTGTGGCGTGTCCGAAGAGGCGGCACGCGTCTCCGGGTTGTGGCCCCCCTCACGGACGGCAATGAAACGGTAGTAGACGTTCTGCGGTAACGATGCAGCGTGAATATTATTAAATACTTGGAGCGCGATAAAATCATGAGTTTTTTACACAACGTGGGCACATGTGCTATAGGATTGATGGTAATTTTTCATATTTTTTTGTGATGGAGAAGTATCTGAACACTTCCCTCTACGCGGATTGCTCTTCGCACGTCTACGACTGTGGCCGGCGGCCTCCGGGGGCTAGCATACCGTCAAATCTTGCGTAGGCGGCATCTCACAAATCTATAAGTGTTGAGGCGGTTGCAAACGCCCAGCACGCGTCTCCGGGGTGTGCCCCCCCCCC
>NW_021218230.1:0-1180 GCF_002162155.2 Triticum dicoccoides
TTATCTTTCAATACCGTGAAGGCTTCTTCCTGTGCGGTACCCCAAACAAAAGGCACATCCTTCTTTGTAAGCTCGTTGAGAGGTGCAGCAATGGTGCTGAAATCTCTCACAAAACGCCTATAGAATCCAGCGAGGCCAAGAAAACTCCTCACTTGTGTGACCGTTTTGGGCTGCGGCCAACTCTCAATAGCTTCAATCTTGGCTTTGTCAACTTCAATTCCCTGTGGAGTAACAACATAGCCAAGAAAAGATACTCGGTCGGTGCAAAAGGTGCACTTCCCAAGGTTACCAAACAAACGTGCATCACGTAGAGCAATAAAAACAGCACGTAAATGTTCCAAATGTTCTTCCAAAGATCTGCTATAAATCAGTATATCATCAAAATAGACTACCACAAATCGTCCAATGAAAGCACGTAAAACTTCGTTCTTTAGTCTCATGAAAGTACTAGGCGCATTAGTTAACCCAAAAGGCATGACTAACCACTCATATAATCCAAACTTAGTTTTAAATGCTGTTTTCCATTCATCTCCCAATTTCATACGAATTTGATGGTATCCACTACGCAAATCAACTTTTGGAGAATATTGTAGAGCCACTCAATTCATCAAGCATATCATCTAGCCTAGGAATAGGATGACGATAACGAATAGTAATATTATTAATGCCTCTACAATCAACACACATACGTGATGTACCATCCTTTTTCGGCACTAGAATAATAGGAACAGCACAAGGACTAAGGGATTCGCGTATATAACCTTTGTCGAGAAGCTCTTGTACTTGACACATAATCTCCTTCGTCTCCTCTGGATTGGTACGGTATGGTGCACGGTTTGGCAGTGAAGCACCGGGAATTAAGTCAATTTGATGCTCAATCCCTCGAATAGGCGGTAATCCCGGTGGCACGTCTTGTGGAAAGACGTCAGCGAACTCCTGCAAAATGTTAGTGACAGCAGGAGGCAAAGAGGAAGGCACGTCCTCGAATGAAAATAATGCCTCTTTGCACACAAAAGCATAGCAAACAGATTTGCTGAAATCTAGCTCATCAATATCAGATTTGGTGGCAAATAAACATGCACTTTTCAATTTAATTTCAGAAGCAACACTAGATGGTTTATTATTAGGCTTCATTTGTTGCTCAAATTCTTTTGCCACAATCTGATTTTCACTCTTATTC
>NW_021218231.1:0-916 GCF_002162155.2 Triticum dicoccoides
ATGACTAACCACTCATATAATCCAAACTTAGTTTTAAATGCTGTTTTCCATTCATCTCCCAATTTCATACGAATTTGATGGTAGCCACTACGCAAATCAACTTTGGAGAATATTGTAGAGCCACTCAATTCATCAAGCATATCATCTAGCCTAGGAATAGGATGACGATAACGAATAGTAATATTATTAATGCCTCTACAATCAACACACATACGTGATGTACCATCCTTTTTCGGCACTAGAATAATAGGAACAGCACAAGGACTAAGGGATTCGCGTATATAACCTTTGTCGAGAAGCTCTTGTACTTGATGCATAATCTCCTTCGTCTCCTCTGGATTGGTACGGTATGGTGCACGGTTTGGCAGTGAAGCACCGGGAATTAAGTCAATCTGATGCTCAATCCCTCGAATAGGCGGTAATCCCGGTGGCACGTCTTGTGGAAAAATGTCAGCGGACTCCTGCAAAATGTTAGTGACAGCAGGAGGCAAAGAGGAAGGCACGTCCTCGAATGAAAATAATGCCTCTTTGCACACAAAAGCATAGCAAACAGATTTGCTGAAATCTAGCTCATCAATATCAGATTTGGTGGCAAATAAACATGCACTTTTCAATTTAATTTCAGAAGCAACACTAGATGATTTATTATTAGGCTTCATTTGTTGCTCAAATTCTTTTGCCACAATCTGATTTTCACTCTTATTCTTCTCCTATTGTGCTTTATGAGCTCTATTAATATCATCTTTCAAAATGGAATCAGGAGTCATAGGAAGCAAAGTAATATTTTTATCCTTATGAACAAGAGTATAGTGATTGTTTCTACCATGGTGTACAGAATTTTTATCAAATTGCCATGGTCTACCAAGTAATAAGGAACATGCTTGCATAGGTACCACATCACAATCAACATAATCAG
>NW_021218232.1:0-1255 GCF_002162155.2 Triticum dicoccoides
ACAGTCGGGCGTCTGAGCGACACCACATAAAGGGCTTTAAAAGAAATGCCACAGTTGGGCGTCTGAGCGACATCACATAAAGGGCTTTAAAAGAAATGCCACAGTCGGGCGTTTGAGCGACACCACATAAAGGGCTTTAAAAGAAATGCCACAGTCGGCGTCTGAGCGACACCACATAAAGGGCTTTAAAAGAAATGCCACAGTCGGGCGTCTGAGCGACACCACATAAAGGGCTTTAAAATAAACAATCATAGTGAATATCCCGGAGGTAGAACCATCCCAGAGATACTCGATAATAACAATAATATCACGGGTTAGTCAACAATAATAATAATCATAGTTATCACAAGTCACAAGTAGTAATTCCATTTCTGGTTAACAGTTTCACCTCCGAAGACCGACACTAAGACCGACACTTGACCCATCCCAGACTGTAATCCTTAACCATGGACACGGCTATTCAAATAGGTTTAATCTCTGCAGAGGGTGTACTCTTTACCCACGAGTAACGGATTTCTTTAGTCCACCGGGACTAATTCCGTCTACGGTCTTTTTGTTGGAAACACACCTAACTTGCACACACCAGCTTATCTCACACGTGTCTGGAATCACCCACGACACCTGTTAAGCAAACTCTAAGTGGGGAGGCTACAACCTCGCGTAGCATGGGATCAAATTTATATCGCGCGCTCTAAGGGGTGGCCTCCCCTCTCGGTCCCAACCGGAAACACCCATGCCCCCGGACCAGGTGGCCTGCCTACCAGCTACAACCGGTATCTTCCACCATGGCCTCTCTGTACGGTTTGTGCTAGAAAGAGGTTGACAACTTACTGAACCGTACTCTACTTGCTGTAGAGACGAGTGGTAGTACGAAACAAGTATGGGGGTTACTGGCACAAGACTCGATCTACGGTCGACTCAGGAGGTTTAAGTATTCCCTGCATGATTAGCATGACGAATATATTTCATCCAACAGTCACCACTCATATCACCTTGCCATGTCATACCAGACATAACCGTCCCGACGGAGACCGGCGACAAACTCATGCCTACCCAAGGCAGAGGTTTTCCCGGGTTCCTGCCGGTATGCATGCAAGGCACATGAGGGTGATTATCATCACAAGTGTGTCCATTTCCAACAGCATGGAAATCAATAACATGCACCCATGCATATGATCAAATCACATGAAATAACAAGTTTCTCCAAAGTGAGGTGATGTTATGAACGTGTCATCGAACACACAAAAATATTATG
>NW_021218233.1:0-1098 GCF_002162155.2 Triticum dicoccoides
TGAGCCATGGTAGCTTGCTACTGCTCTGGAACACTTAGGCTGGCCGGCATGTGTCCTTCTTCGTTCCTGTGTCTGTCCCTTCGGGGAAATGTCACGCTTTGAGTACCGGAGTCCTGTTAGCCCGCTATAGCCCGGTTTACCGGAGTCCTGCTAGCCCAGTGCTACAGCCCGGACCCACTTGCTGATGACCGACACGTTCGAAGCTGGGTCATGGATGCCTGTCCCTGTAAGTCTGTGCCACTTTGGGTTTACGACTAGTCATGTCAGCCCGGGCTCTTTATCATATGGATGCTAGCGACACTATCATATACGTGAGCCAAAAGGCGCAAACGGTCCCGGGAAAAGGTAAGACGACACCCGTGGAATACCGTGCGTGAGGCCGCAAAGTGATATGAGGTGTTACCAGCTAGATCGATGTGACATCGAGTCGGGGTCCTGACAAAGAGGGAATAAAATGACTTTTCGTTATTTTCATATTTGAGTTTTTCTCAAATTATGAAAATAGGATCATTTGATTTTATTTATTTTATCTTCAATTATTTCTATTATTAAAAATATGAGAGAGGCAATAAAATGACTTTCCCAAAATAAAGAATTATTGAGGATTTAATAATAAAATCAAATATGATTTTATTTTGGATTTTATTGCTATTTTATTTGAATTTAGGAAAAATGCGCGTTTTCCAAAATTGTATTTAGGCCCCAAATAAATGTTCATCTTGTCCGACTTTATTTTAGAAGTCGGGGAAAATTTATTTCGGGATTTTTGGAGTCCGTTTAGTATTTCTTTTATTTGTTTTTCTGTGTGTAATGTTTTTTTAAAACATACCAACCTAGCCGAGCCGTACCTGACCAGACTCTAGCCGGCCGGCCTTTATAAGCCGGGGGAAGCCCGGCCTGAGCCTCCCCAAACCCTAGCCCCAGCCCCGCCGCCGCCGCTGTCGCCGCCGCCGCCGCCGTCGCCGCCGCCGGACCCCGCCGCCGGAGTAGCCGTCGCCGCCGCCGAACCGCACCCCGAGGTAGCCGCCGGTTTTCTAATAAAACCGATCGGTTTTTTTTCGATGCCCTAGATCTGTTTTTTTATTTTAGATCCGGTTC
>NW_021218234.1:0-1034 GCF_002162155.2 Triticum dicoccoides
GCTACCAGCGCGGAACGCAGTTTGTGAGCGATACTGCGAAGCCAGTCATCAGCGTCGAGAGGCTCGACGGAGTGGTGGAACGTGGGTGGATGCAATTTGATAAAATCACTGAGTGACACCACGTTAATCCTCTGATGGTGTGCTGTGTTCTGTTCAATACGCTCCAACAAATGGTTGGTCTCCCGCTTGTTTCTCTCAGCTTCCATCATAACCTCGGCTAGGGAAGGAGGATGAGGCAGATTTTCATTCCTGCCTTCACTGCCTTCGGCCTGCTCTTGAGAAGCAGGGTTAGCGCGCGTGTTGACCATCCTAGGTAAACAAGACAATGATTTAGTCAGAATGATAAAATTCCGACATAGGATACAGAATGTAAGGAATAACTCGAAATGCAAGATGATCATCCGTATGACATGGTAAAAACAGAAACTGCTTCTTTTATTCCATCGTCATACACACCATACAGGGTTTAGTACAAGACCAAACAAAGTACTATTACGGGAAGAAAATGATTACATCTCATCGGAGGCATCCCAAGCTCCTATACATTATTTTTCTACACCTCCGGAAAGAGTACAAACTAGGTCATATCCCACGAGTCACGCGGGACGATAGATGACACAGCTAGTGCGAACTAGTGATACTACCACTAACTCAGACCGATCCGTAGTAGTCCTCGTAGAAGTCACCTCCATAGCCTGGAAGCTCAACATGATCATCCGGAAACAGACGATCTCGCGGAGCTTGTGGACCATAGGGGCTAGGATGAGGTCTTGGACCAACAGACGGTGGCCTGCGGGGACCGCGAGGTGGGGTGATGCCTCCTACATCACGCCAACCCATCACGTCTGGCAGAGCAGATCTCACAGGATAGAGATCGCGCATATCTGAACATCCAGCTTGCACCGCCGGTGCGAACCGAGTCAAAGTGGCCCAGTGGTCAGCACGGGTATTGAAGAGCTCTAACCTTAAGGCCCGATTTTCACGGTCCTTATCCTCGAGCATCTCAGCAGTGGTGCGAGTCCGTGAATCCTCCT
>NW_021218235.1:0-675 GCF_002162155.2 Triticum dicoccoides
TGATCCTGGCATGGTTAGCAGCAATAGAAACACACAAGAATATGATCCTACAGACTACGAACAAGTGGTGGTGGTGGGTGTCACAAATCCGTCAAGCAAATCTCAAATTCTTACCAGTTCTTACCCAGCAGCAGGCGGTGATCGGCAACCGTTGTAGTCAAAAACTCTCAAAGCTTGGATAGAGCGATTACCAGGGAGAGTCAAACGCACGACGTAGATGTATGTGGAGCTGGGAAGGCTTATAATATGGTAGCAAAAAGGGTCAGCAATAATCAATTCAGAGATGCAAAGTTGAATAAACGCTCAACGACGGTACTGTGCTGGTCCTAGGCTAGACTGTGCTAGAGACGCGAGCCTAGAACACTAACAAAATCACGGCGCGGCACGTAAACAAGGGAAAAGCACACTCTGAATTTTTTTTTCGCTCTTTTTTTTTTGCGCTCTCCTTTTTTTTTGCGCTGCTTTTTTTTTTTGCGAAAAATCACTATAATGGCGAGTGTCTCAAAACTCTTCCTAGCTCAAACTGACAGGATGGGCACGAAATTTTTTTCGACCAATTTTTTTTTTTTCGGCTGCCCGGACCCAAAAACTGGAAACGGGTCAAAAAAAACTTCCTATAATGGCACCTGTCTCAAAACACTCAGAAACACCTAAAAATAGGATAGCCAGAAATTT
>NW_021218236.1:0-785 GCF_002162155.2 Triticum dicoccoides
TATTCAGAGGAGTTTTTGGCATTGTTTGAATTATTTTAAATTCAAAACAGTGGCAAAATAAATTAAATAAAACAAAACAGAAGAAAAAAAAATAAAAAGAGCAGAAGCCTACCTAACTCACCTGCAGCCCACCTGGCGCCCACCAACCGGCCCAGCCGGCCCAGCCCACCTCCTCCCCCTTGTCATCTTCCTCCTCTGCCAGGAGGACGAACAGAGGCGAGGCGTGGCGCGCGCCCGAGAGGCCTCGGCCACCTCCTGCTTCCCCCTGGCCACCTCCTGCTTCCTCTCGTCGCCCTGGACCTCGTCCGCGACGCCACGCACCCTCCCAGGCCTCGCACTCTCCCCGTGCCTTCTCCCCCCTTTCTCTGGCTCCCTCTCTCCTCCACCGAGCGGAGCCCCGTCGCCACCGACGCCGTTCGCCGTGCCCACCGCCGATGCCTTGCCTCCCCGATCAGTCCAGCACCTCCGCCACCTTACACCACGCCTCTCCATTGAGGAAAGCCAACGCAGAGGCCCTATGGAGCCGCCATCGTCGCCATCTTCCTCGTCCCTGTCCGATGATCGCCGTCGTCGATTTGCCGCACCCCGGACGTCCCCGAGCCCGCTGACTGCCCCCTCGAACTCGCTGTGAGCTCCTGCGCCTTCCCCCTTTCTCACCCCCTCCGTTCTCGTACGTTAGCCGCCGCCCCACGAAACCGAGCTCCGCCCATCGCCATGGCCAGTGAGCCCCGTGCTCCCGAGCTCCTCCGCTCGCCCTAGTAGCACCCGCCTGCTAACCGTGCTCT
>NW_021218237.1:0-895 GCF_002162155.2 Triticum dicoccoides
AAAAATTGCAGCGTTTAAGACAAGGAAAAAATTCTGTAGAAGAATATTATCAGGAATTACAAACTGGCATGATTCGATGTGGTATTGTTGAGGAGAATGAAGCTATGCTTGCACGTTTTCTGGGTGGATTAAATAGAGAGATTCAGACCATTCTAGACTATAAGGAGTATACTAATATCACTCGTTTATTCCATCTTGCTTGTAAAGCTGAACGTGAAGTGCAGGATCGACAAGCATTGGCGCGAACTAACTTTTCTGCAGGCCGACCTTCATCATGGACACCACGTGCATCTTCTACTTCAACTGCACCAGCACCTCCATCCGGTGCCACCTCCAGCCGTGATACAAGAAAACAGGCACAACCACCATTATCTGCCAAGAGCGCACCTGCGGGGCCTGCACAGCGTTCTTCTTCTTCCACGACATCAACAGGGCACATAAGTGATATTATTTGTCGTCGTTGTAAGGGAGGAGGTCATTATGCGAGGGAATGCAAATCTCCGCGTGTGATGATTGCTACCGCGGATGGTGGATATGAGTCCGCTAGTGACTATGATGAGGAGACATTGGCTCTTATTACACGTGAAGAACATGGTGGAGATGATTCTGATCATGAGACGCAATACATGGCTCCTGAAGACGCTGACAGGTATGAATGTTTAGTTGCTCAACGTGTTTTGAGTGTGCAGGTCACACAAGCTGAGCAAAATCAGAGGCACAATTTGTTCCATACCAAGGGAGTTGTGAAGGAACGTTCTGTGCGCGTCATAATAGACGGAGGGAGCTGCAACAACTTGGCTAGCATGGAGATGGTGGAGAAGCTTTCTCTCACCACAAGACCACATCCACATCCTTACTACATCCAATGGTTCAACAACAGCGGCAAGGTTAAGGT
>NW_021218238.1:0-1063 GCF_002162155.2 Triticum dicoccoides
AACAGTATGTCATCCACATACAATATGAGAAATGCTACAGAGCTCCCACTCACTTTCTTGTAAATGCAGGCTTCTCCATAAGTCTGCGTAAACCCAAACGCTTTGATCATCTCATCAAAATGAATGTTCCAACTCCGAGATGCTTGCACCAGCCCATAAATCGAGCGTTGGAGCTTGCACACCTTGTCAGCATTCTTAGGATCGACAAAACCTTCCGGCTGCATCATATACAATTCTTCCTTAAGGAAACCATTAAGGAATGCCGTTTTGACGTCCATTTGCCATATCTCATAATCATAGAATGCGGCAATTGCTAACATGATTCGGACGGACTTCAGCTTTGCTACGGGTGAGAAAGTCTCATCGTAGTCAACCCCTTGAACTTGTCGATAACCCTTAGCGACAAGCCGAGCTTTATAGATGGTCACATTACCATCCGCGTCTGTCTTCTTCTTAAAGATCCATTTATTTTCTATGGCTCGCCGATCAACGGCAAGTCAGTCAAAGTCCATACTTCGTTTTCATACATGGATCCTATCTCGGATTTCATGGCTTCCATCCATTTGTCGGAATCCGGGCCCGCCATCGCTTCCTCATACTTCAAAGGTTCACCGTTGTCTAACAACATGATTTCCAAGACAGGGTTGCCATACCACTCTGGTGCGGAACGTGTCCTCGTGGACCTACGAAGTTCAGTAGTAACTTGATCTGAAGTTTCATGATCATCATCATTAACTTCCTCTCTAGTCGGTGCAGGCACCTCAGGAACATTTTCTTGAGCTGCGCCACTTACCGGTTCAAGAGGTAATACTTCATCAAGTTCTACTTTCCTCCCACTTATTTCTTTCGAGAGAAACTCTTTCTCTAGAAAGGACCCATTCTTGGCAACAAAGATCTTGCCTTCGGATCTGAGGTAGAAGGTATACCCAATAGTTTCTTTAGGGTATCCTATGAAGACGCATTTTTCCGACTTGGGTTCGAGCTTTTTAGGTTGAAGTTTCTTGACATAAGCATCGCATCCCCAAACTTTTAGAAACGACAGCTTAGGTTTCTTCCCAAACCA
>NW_021218239.1:0-1453 GCF_002162155.2 Triticum dicoccoides
CAACTTTTCACTGTCGTCTGATTCCAGAAGGATATGCTAGGGTGATGGTGGACGAAATAACGGAGGGATTTGAGGACCTCCAGCTTGACCACCCTACCGGTGAAGGGGAGACTTGGCTAGGTTCTGCTCTGAAGACTCCATGCCTATGGCGGAAGGAGTTCATCAAGCTTCTGAACTGGACGCC
The DNA here is from genome assembly GCF_002162155.2 of Triticum dicoccoides. Lineage (NCBI taxonomy): Eukaryota > Viridiplantae > Streptophyta > Magnoliopsida > Poales > Poaceae > Triticum > Triticum dicoccoides. The sequence continues at coordinate 185 of NW_021218239.1, forward strand.
TCCTCCTCCTCCTCCGGTGAGTCAGGGCACTCCGCCTCCTCCACCGCCTCCTCCTCCGGCGAGTGACGATCAGGGCACTCAGCCTCCTTCTCCGGCGCATGGCGGCACTCCACCTCCTTCTCCGCCTGCGCCGGCGCGCCCGAGCATCCAGCAGCCTCCTCCTTCTCCGCCTCGCCAGCAAGGGCGGAAGAGACCCGCCGCCGTCCCGGCTGCTCCGGCGCGTCGTAGTCCTTCTCCTCCGCCTCGTAAGCAAGCACGAAAGAAGACAGACGCCGCAGCCGCTCCATCTGCTCCAGCATCTAGCAGTACAGCCAGTAGAGGTGGGAGGCAATATAGATACGGTCCTTCTCTCAATCCTCTAGAGAAGTTACCGTACGAGAGGACCAAGGAGGAAAACGCGAAGATCGTGCGGGCCGAAGTGGACGACTTCTTTGAAGGGTTGAAAGCAAAGAGACGTCCACCTCCGGAGGAGAAGGTAGATCCGGTGAAAGCAAAGCGCACTACCGATGCCCTGAGGAAACCACCAAAGTCTCCACCGAGAACCAACCATGAGCGCATTACTGAACAGACATATCTCAAAGCGGAGCGGTCAGGAAGTACTGTCAGACATCAAAGGTCAAAAGAATGAGCAGCTGTGAAAAAAATTGCCCAGCTCGGCGAACAAGCAAATCAATCGTGCCCCCTGCTCAATGTGTCTAGCGGCGACGTTATGAACGTTTGGCTAGCTCAATATGATGACTACTTGATAGTTTCGTGCACCATGCTTAACGGCTTAGAATCGGGACTTCAAAGACGTTTTGAATGTCATGGACCATATGAGATGTTCCAAGAGTTGAAGTTAATATTTCCAGCAAATACCCGAGTTGAGAGATATGAAGTCTCCAACAAGTTCTATAGCTAAAAGATGGAGGAGAATCGCTCAACTAGTGAGCATGTGCTCAGATTGTCTGGGTACTTTAATCGCTTGAATCAAGTGGGAGTTAATCTTCCAGATAATATAGTGATTGACAGAATTCTCGAGTCACCATCACCAAGTTAGTAGAACTTTGTGATGAACTATAGTATGCAAGGGATGACGAAAACGATTCCCGAGCGCTTCGTGATGTTGAAGTCAACGAAGTTAGAAATCAAGAAAGAGCATCAAGTGTTGATGGTTGACAAGATCACTAGTTTCAAGAAAAAGGGCAAAGGGAAAGAAAGAGGAACTTCAAGTAGAATGACAAGCAAGTTGTCACTCCCATGAAGAAGCCCAAAGCTAAATCAAAGCCT
>NW_021218240.1:0-1021 GCF_002162155.2 Triticum dicoccoides
ATGGTTTTGACCACACATGCAACTACATCAAGCAATGTCATGATGCGCTCGGCAAAAGGATAGATGTCCTGATCACTCGGTTCGATGGTTTGGCAGACATCATCAATATGCCGGCAACGAATTCTGCACCACCACAGACTGCTCCGGCTGCTCCACTGCGTTATGCACCACCGGCTCACGACGGACATGCCGGCGTGCATGATCGCCGTTTGGCGGCACCTCATGTTGGAGATGATGGTCTTGATGACGGCGTTGACCAGGCAGTGGGGTACGCTCCACGACCACGACACTATGAGCCTCGTCCTGAAACTTCCGCTCGTGGTGGAGCGCATGACCGTGTTGGTCAAGCTGTGCGTGTTCCTTTGGACGATGGAATTGGGCGCATAAAAATTTCAATCCCTTCTTTCTCCGGCAAGTGCGAACCAGAAGGCTATTTGGAGTGGGAGATGCGTGTTGATCAAATTTTTTATGCCCATTATTATAGTGAGGAGAAGAAAGTTCAACTTGCTGGAATTGAGTTCACCGGTTACGCGCTAATTTGGTGGAATCAAATTTGTCGTTCAAGACATCGCCCGACGACTTGGCGAGGTATGAAAGAATTCATGAGGCGACGTTTTGTTCCTGAGCACTATAAAAGAGATATGTACAACAAGTTGCAGCGGCTCTCTCAAGGTAATATGAGTGTGGATGAATATTACAAGGAGATGGAATTGCTTATGATACGTACAGGGACAACGGAGGATCCAGAGGCGACCATGGCACGTTTCTTTAACGGGCTAAATATCGAGGTGCAGGATCGTGTTGAGATGGTGGTCTACTACAACATACAAGATCTTGTGCACCAAGCTGTGCGTGCGGAACAACAGATTAAGCGACGCCAAGTCAACACAGTTTCCTGTGCCACTTTGAACACATGGCGACGCTCGCAGCATAAGAATGAGGATGACGGACCTAGCTCCAGGGCGACATCATCAAATCGCTCTCATGGTTCCGTGCAAAAGGATGCTCCAAAATCAGGACT
>NW_021218241.1:0-1290 GCF_002162155.2 Triticum dicoccoides
AGTATACCATGACTAAGGCTTCATACAGGATTGTGTCTCCCTTGGTGTTATTTGCAACAGCTGAGTAGCTCCGGAGAGTGTCAACGTATGTGCCCAAACTCAGTAGAACAAGCACTAACGATAGCAGAACTTGAAAAATCCAGGAGATGGCTGCTCTCACCATATAGTTCAAAGGTTCACTATCCAATGATGCTATTTATGTTTAGGGTACTTATTGTATAACTGGTTATAACAGATATGTTGTTTTATGATGACATATCTTTAGGAAAGAACATTCAAATAGAGAAATTTTGCTGTGTTAGATTTTTATTATTACCAAGTATACGAGTTTGCTCTATCAGGTTGTCTCAAAGTATTACAGTTATACGTGAATATGATAATCAACTGCATGTTTGTGAAGAACAGAGGCCTGTAAGTGTGGCGGTATGGTCTCTTTCTAGAGACATGCTTGACTGCTTATTAAGTTGTGGGTTGTTTTTTGACAGATATATTTTCTCACTTTCTTACAACAACTTAGTCTCCAGTTATTGTACAAGTCTGGTGCGCAAGTGTTGTTTCGTTCCATCTTCAGTTTGATTATTGTTTTTTTTGGCAAGAAAAGTTCCCATCTACTATTCATCAACTGTCAAGGCAGTACAATTCTTTTTGTTTAAACAGGATTCCTAGATCAAATTTTCTGGCCGGGACAAGAAAAGGAACATGCTCCAGTCTCCAGAATGTCATAGATTGAATAAGGACTGTAAGCTGATCACATTCTATTTTGAAGGATACTACATCAATTGTTTTTGTACTTCAAAGTAACTAATATCGAATATGCTCTGTAGGATTGCATGGTTTGGGAGAAACTTGGTGCGTTCAGTTTAATATAAGGAAAAGCATGAGAAGGTTGCCTTCACGTATCGACGAGGCGCGGCGTGCCGCCACGCGGGTACATGCTAGTAGCAGCTAGGAGTATCAAGCAAACCTACTCGGATAGGGCTTCTAATCCTACTGCTACTATAGGTGCCGGATCAGTGTCCGACTAGGACACACGACTACACGTCATGTTTATTCCTACATTCACCCCCTTAAACATGACGTCTTCGATGCGACCTGTATCCCAAATACGATGACTACTACTCATAGGCGTCATCGTCGGTATTGCCTTCTTCGTTCCTCGCAGCCTTTCAGGGACCGCCTTTACTGTCGTCGGCTCGTCCGTAGCTTGATGCCAGCGCTCCTCCTTGGTCGCGTCTTCAACCCTCACCTGTTCTTCGGTTCTTGATGAACTGTCTTTTGGATCATCGAGGG
>NW_021218242.1:0-1749 GCF_002162155.2 Triticum dicoccoides
GACCTAATATGAGACACATTAGTGCCAGTTTGGTTTTGAGCCGACACTTATGTGTCCATTAGTGCCGGTTCCAATGGCTAGCCGGCCGTTCTCATTAGTACCGGTTCGTGGCGAACCTATAGTACTGGTTCGTGCCACGAACCAGTACTAAAGAGGGTGGTGGCAGGGTGCTGTCAGTCTGGGGCCCGTCCAGCACCTTTAGTACCGGTTCGTGGCACGAACTAGTACTAAAGGTCGACGTACATAAACCCTTCGTCCCCCCGAGCCACTCTGTTCTTCCCCTTTCCCCTCACTTCCTCTGTTCTTCCCCCTCTCTCCTCGAGCTCCTCACAAATTTTGCCCAAAATTTGTCAAGATTTGAAGGCCCCCATCCATTCAAATGATCACAAAGGTTAGCAACTTTGTCCTTTCAACTCTCATTGCTAGATTAGCTCTTGCAATGCTTTGTATAGTGATTAATTTGGGAGGAATAATTATATTTGCTAGTATTTGATTTATATGCAATTTGAGCACAAAAATAACACTTAGTTTGCATATGTAGGTGTGGTTTACTTAGTGCCTTCTAAATCTCCGTCATAACCACCGTCGATTGCCCGCACCGTCCCGTCACCGGCACCACCTTCTGTTGAGGCTCTTGTTCATGAATGTTTTACATTACCAAATTGATGTTTATGTCATTTGGATATATAGTTACTTGTATAATTATCTTACCCGTACGCCGTTTGTTATACAGAGTGCCATGGTTTTGATATCCGTCCCCGTCGGCCCTCGTCCTTGTTATGATTCGGATGTGGTATATTCTCTTTTAAAACTAGTTGTTGCATTTCATGTTTATGACAAATTATGCCCATCAAGTTGACATAGATATTTTTATCTAGGAGGTATGTGAACCGGAAATTCCAACTGACCCTATTGTCGAGAGGTTAAATTTAGTTGAAAGAGAAAACGAGTATTTGAAAGAAAAATTGAAAAGAATTGAGGGGGGGGGGGGAGATGGAATTGGAGTTGCATGTTGCCGATGTCGTCGATGATCACAAGATCAAGATGGAGAAAATGAGGTTGAAGATTAGAAAGATTAGAAAATATGCCATTGATAGTGTGGCTTGGTATCATTATGCTATTGGATCAATTGTTACCTTAATTGCGATCTTCATCGCGTTTGTTGTTGCATTTAAATTCTTTAGCTAGAGAGTTATTTGTATGTTGCATTTAATGAAGTGTTGTATATGAACTTTATGTATGAACTTTATGTATGAACTTGTATTAATTTGGTCTATTCGGTGTTGTGTAATGAAGTTGAGCCGACAATGGATGTATGATGATAGATGCTCTCCCGAGTTCATTAATGGCATGCATACTTTTCTGCTTGCGGCTGAGGCAAACAAGCGGGCGGATGGTTTTATGCCTTGTCCATGTGCTGGTTGTAAGAATGGTCACAGTTACTCTACGTCAAGAACCATTCACGTCCACCTATTTGAGTCCGGTTTCATGCCCCACTATAATGTTTGGACCAAGCACGGAGAAATAGGGGTTATGATGGAAGACAATGAAGAAGAAGAGGACGACGACGGCTATCCTGGCCATGGGTTCCCTGAATACGATGATACAACAATGGGGGAAGAAGCTGAGCCGGCAATGCAGAAAGAAGCTAAAGAAGAGGCATCAGATGAGCCCGCTGATGATCTAGGTCGGGCCATTGCCGATGCAAAGAGAAACTGCGCAAGTGATCTGGAGAGGACGAAGTTGCAG
>NW_021218243.1:0-765 GCF_002162155.2 Triticum dicoccoides
GGGCCGCGGCGAGGCCGGCCGGCCGGAGCTGTGCCCGTCAACGGCAGTGGGTGGCGCGTGCGAGGTGAGGGACGGCCGGAGCCGCAAACGCGCGTGGGCAGAGAAGGGCGCGTCGGGTGGGAGCGAGGGCGCGGTCAGGGGCGCACGACGCGCGCGTGAGAGCGCCTGGGTGGAGTGACAGGGGCACGGTGAGCGCGCCGGGGAGGGAGGCGATGCGCGGGCGCGCGCGTCGGGCGTGGCCGGCGCGACACGAGCGCAGCCAGGCCATGGCCATGGTGGGGGGAGCCGCGGGATGCGGTGGCTGCTTCAGGGAGAGAGGAGGACAACCGGGGGTTGCTCACCCACGTTGAAGGGAAGGCCCGATGCAGGGGGAACCGATGGCGGGGCGAGGTGGCAGCGACGGCGAACGGCGTTGGCGTCGGGGCATCGTTAGGGAGGAGGATGGGGACGGTTGCATTCCGGCGGTGAGGCGGCGTCAGCGCGGTCGACGAGCGACGGGCACAGCGTCAGCAGGCGTCGGCCTACGAGGAGGACGCGGCGGGGGCTTGACGGATGAGCTGCGAAGCGTCCGGCAAGGGGAGGGGGTCTCTGGGCGGCGAATGGCGGGTCGGGCGCGGCGTTGGGGCTCCCAGATCGGGAGGGGGAGGAGGCGAGGAGAACGGCGTCAGGGTGGGCGCCGACGACGGGGCGCCGGGTGGAGGGGATCGGACAGGGGGCGCCCCTCCTCTGGGTGAGTGGGCGACGGCGCAGGGAGGGAACGAGGGA
>NW_021218244.1:0-1595 GCF_002162155.2 Triticum dicoccoides
GGAGTTAATCTCCCGGATGATGCGGTCATTGACAGAATCCTCCAGTCGCTTCCACCAAGCTACAAGAGCTTTGTGATGAACTTCAATATGCAGGGGATGGAAAAGACCATTCCTGAAGTATTTGCTATGCTGAAATCAGCAGAGGTAGAAGTCAGGAAGGAACATCAAGTGTTGATGATCAATAAAACCACTAAGTTCAAGAAAGGCAAGGGTAAAAAGAGCTTCAAGAAGGACGGCAAGGAGGTTGCCGCGCCCGGCAAGCAAGCTGCCGGGAAGAAGCCAAAGAATGGACCCAAGCCCGAGACTGAGTGCTTTTATTGCAAGGGAAGCGGTCACTGGAAGCGGAACTGCCCTAAGTACTTAGCGGATAAGAAGGCCGGCAAAACAAAAGGTATATGTGATATACATGTAATTGATGTGTACCTTACTAGTGCCCGTAGTAGCTCCTGGGTATTTGATACCGGTGCAGTTGCTCACATTTGTAACTCAAAGCAGGGACTGCGGAATAAGCGGAAACTGGCAAAGGACGAGGTGACGATGCGCGTCGGGAATGGTTCCAAGGTCAATGTAATCGCCGTCGGCACGCTACCTCTGCATCTCCCTTCGGGATTAGTTTTAAACCTTAATAATTGTTATTTAGTGCCAGCTTTGAGCATGAACATTGTATCGGGATCTCGTTTAATTCGAGATGGCTACTCTTTTAAATCTGAGAATAATGGTTGTTCCATTTTTATGAGAGATATGTTTTATGGTCATGCTCCTATGGTGAATGGTTTATTCCTTATGAATCTCGAACGTGATGCTACACATATTCATAATGTGAGTACCAAAAGAAGTAAGGTTGATAATAATAGTCCCACATACCTGTGGCACTGCCGCCTTGGTCACATAGGTGTCAAACGCATGAAGAAGCTCCATGCTGATGGACTTTTAGAGTCTCTTGATTATGAATCATTTGACACGTGCGAACCATGCCTTATGGGTAAAATGACCAAGACTCCGTTCTCAGGAACAATGGAGCGAGCAACCGACTTATTGGAAATCATACATACTGATGTGTGCGGTCCGATGAGTGTTGAGGCTCGCGGTGGCTATCGTTATGTTCTCACCCTCACTGATGATTTAAGTAGGTATGGGTATATCTACTTAATGAAACACAAATCTGAAACCTTTGAAAAGTTCAAGGAATTTCAGAGTGAGGTTGAAAATCAACGTGACAGGAAGATCAAGTTTCTGCGATCAGATCGTGGAGGAGAATACTTGAGTCACGAGTTTGGGGCACACTTAAGAAAATGTGGAATAGTTTCACAACTCACGCCGCCTGGAACACCTCAGCGTAATGGTGTGTCCGAACGTCGTAATCGCACTCTGTTAGATATGGTGCGATCTATGATGTCTCTTACCGATTTACCGCTTTCTTTTTGGGGCTATGCTTTAGAGACTGCCGCATTCACTTTAAATAGGGCTCTGTCGAAATCCGTTGAGACGACACCGTATGAATTATGGTTTGGGAAGAAACCTAAGCTGTCGTTTCTAAAAGTTTGGGGATGCGATGCTTATGTCAAGAAACTTCAACCTGAAAAGCTCGAACCCAA
>NW_021218245.1:0-791 GCF_002162155.2 Triticum dicoccoides
TGTTGAGCCTAGGTGGGGCTGCGACGTGTTGATCTTCCGAGGCCGGGCATGACCCAGGAAAGTGTGTCCGGCCAAATGGGATCAAGCGTGTTGGGTTATGTGGTGCACCCCTGCAGGGAAGTTAATCTATTCGAATAGCCGTGATCTTCGGTAACAGGACGACTTGGAGTTGTACCTTGACCTTATGACAACTAGAACCGGATACTTAATAAAACACACCCTTCCAAGTGCCAGATACAACCGGTGGTCGCTCTACCTCAGGGATATGAGGAGGGGATCGCCGGGTAGGATTATGCTATGAGATGCTATTTGGAGATGCTACTTGGAGGACTTCAATCTACTCTCTTCTACTTGATGCAAGACGGTGGCTGCGAGAAGCGTAGTCTTCGATAAGACTAGCTATCCCCCTCTTATTCTGGCATTCTGCAGTTCAGTCCACTGATATGGCCCTTTACACATATACCCATGCATATGTAGTGTAGTTCCTTGCTTGCGAGTACTTTGGATGAGTACTCACGGTTGCTTTCCCCCCCCTTTTTCCCCCTTTCCTTTCTTTCTGGTTGTCGCAACCAGATGCTGGAGTCCAGGAGCCAGACGCCACCGTCGACGACGACCCCTACTACACAGGCAGTGGAGGTGCCTACTACTACGTGCAGCCCGCTGGCGACGACCGGGAGTAGTTTAGGAGGATCCCAGGCAGGAGGCCGGCGCCTCTTTCGATCTGTATCCCAGTTTGTGCTAGCCTTCTTAAGGCAAACTTGTTTAACTTATGTCTGTACTCAGATATTGTT
>NW_021218246.1:0-3649 GCF_002162155.2 Triticum dicoccoides
CATCCGCGACGGAAGATCGCGGATTTCACTCGCAGCGTCCAGCTGATGAGGTAAGTGATTCTACCCCTTTACGGGACACTTATTGTTAATAATTTGATTCTAAGCGGGTTTCAATCTCCCTTTTCCTTTGACAGGACTGGATGAAGAAGGCGGAGCAGCTCGTCTGCCCGGCTCCCATGCCAGAAAATCCAGTTGACGCCTGTCTAGCGGGGCTGCTGGTTCCGGCACCGCATGTGGTGCCGGAGAAGAAGGCCAAGAAGGTGGCCACGGGTACTCGAAATAGTTCCCGTTTTTGGGTCTCCGATGAATCCTAGGCGGACTCCTCCCCCGAAGATGAGGAGGAGGAAGAAGACTCTCTCCTAGAGGAGGGAGAGAGGAAGAGGAAGGCTTCCCCAACAGGGGACGCCGAAGGCTCCATGAGGGGAAGAACTATTCCCCCGGACAGCTCTGCCAACACCAACATTGGCGGCGAAGAGTGGCCTTCAAGGGCCAGGCCTCCGGCGAGATCGTAAGTATCCGGATTCCTGAATGATTTATAATTTCTCTTTTGTGTCACATAGTGTCCTTCTAATGTCGCATACTGCCTGCAGTCCGGCTGATGATGATCTCCCCGCTTCATCAAGCGGGTCGTTGGCTCCGTCGGATGTGGATTCCATCCCGACTGCCTCCACCCCTCGCGCCGCTGAGGATGCCGAGGTGGGATCCCAGGAATGGACCCATCAGGAGGAGGATCCAGAGGCGCCGCAAGGCAGCCTCCCGGACTTTGCGCCGGACTCCACACCGGAACCCATAGTGGTTCCGGAGTCCGGCAGGCGGCCCCTTCGCAAGAAGGGCAAGACCGTGACACCGGCGGCCTCCGTCCAACCGGAGGCGCCGGACAACTTGTTGGAGGCGCTCAAAGGCGCTTCCATCGAGGAAGAGCACCGCACCATTATGAGTGCGGTGATTCAGAAGGTTCAGCTCACCAAGAGCGGGCTGACCGAAGCCTGCAGTAGCCTTCTAACAGGCTTTGAGGTAAGAAGTTAAAGATATGTAATGTAATACCGCATAGACAGTAGCCCCTGATGCTCGGTTCGGTGTTCGGAAAGAAAAGCCGGACTGAGGATCTAAAAAAGATATACACAGGGTTGCTAACAAGTATGTCAATATGGGTTTGCAGGCTGCGCTGCTGACCTCTGCCGCACTGACTGCGGAGGTCGGTGCGTTGAAGCAGGATCTCGAGCGGTCCGAGCAAGAGCTCGGCCGTGCCAAGAAGCAGCTCGAGGACAAAGAAGGTGAGTAACACCACTTTGAATAGTTACCTTACAGAAAAGGATTTAGGTTGCAATAAAAGAATAACAAGGATAACATGGGTACTGCAGGGGCCACGAACGAGGTGGCAACCCTGAAGGAGGCTGTGTCCGCGGCCGAACGCCATGCGGCCGCGGAGCAGGCAGAGCGAGAGAAACAGGAGGCGCGGGTGGTGGAGGTGCGGCAAGAGCTCCAGGCTCTCATGGAGAAGCATGAGAGTTTGGAGCGCGACCCCAAGACTCGAGAGTCCGAGCTCGCCTCGGCTCTCGAAAGTGCCAAGTCCGCCAAGGACGAGGACCGTAAGGCCCTTCAGGAGGTTGAGGATGTGAAGAAAATAGCGGCGGGTAAGGCATTTGTCATGCAAAGCAAGCATGTTAATGTAAACTACCTGACACTTACCCGAATTCGGAGCTCTCCAGGGGCGTTTGCAGATCTGCCTCGCAGTGTATCCGATGCCGCCGCGTTCTACCGTGGCAAGGAGGGGGGCTCAACGGAGAAGGTCTTCTGTTCTCAGTACGCCGAGGCCGGCCATCCGGTGCCCCCTAGCGACCAGCTGAAGCAGCTGGTCGAACTCCACAAGGTAGCTGAGGAGGCCATGAAGGGCCTCATAGTCCGGCTGTGGCCTGGAGAGGCCATGCCTGGGAGCTACTTCGGCCTCGTGCGGCGGCTGGTGGATGCGTGCCCCTGGGTGGAGGTCATCAAGCGCTCCGCCTGTATTGAAGGTGCTCGTCGGGCCCTTGCGCGCGCAAAGGTGCACTGGGGCAAGCTGGATGCGGAGAGGCTTATCACTGACGCGCCGCCAGCGGGCAAGGAGTATCGTACGCCTGAGATGTACTATAAGACTGTCCTGAAGGGTGCCCGCAAGATTGCGGATGAGTGCCCCAGAGATGTAATTATTGAGTAAACTCGCTATGTATTATCCTGTGCACTGAAAACTTTGTTCATATGCGCTAAGCAATGCTTGTTTAATTTAAAATATTACCTTCTGTGCGGCCGTTTATAAAATCTGAGAGATGGCAAGTCGTCGGCTTCAGCCCCCATGCCACTAGTGCTGGGGTGTTCGGGATAAATTTGAGCACTCTTGTTCCCATTTTTGGGTCCATCTAGGGAGGCGCTCAACACAGCGAACAAGGCAAGCGGACTTATAATGCTTGAACACTCTCACTTAGCCATAGAATTCTATAATTTTAAATTTCGGCGAAGCCCCTAGTATTCGGAAGACCGAATTCGGGGCGCTATCCACGCCTTCGTCGGACATTATCCGGTTCTTCGCTCGAAGCGGCATAAGTCTTTAGGGACCCAAAAGACCTCTCGAATAGCGACCAGTCTCTCGCCTTATCATGCCAGTCAGTTTTAGCTTTCTCCACTGAGGCGCTCGCCCAGCTCAACCGGGGCACAATCGCAGTGGTTCTCCCAGTGCTACCTTAGCCGATGGAACGGAACGTAAGGTACCAAAACATGGGAGCCGGGCAAACCCAACTATTGACCCAAGACATGATTCGGAGCCGATTCATATAATGCTATAAGTTCGGGGTGCCGCACTTGTGAAAGTGTTCAGACTTATCACACCATAATGCGGGGAACATAAGCCCCTGGTGTATTCGGCCGTACCAAAATATACGGGTGAAAGATGTCATTAATGAACATATATGTAAAGTGATGCAATTATAGGCAAAAAATGCTGCATTATTTATTTAGGGAATTCTGCTATGAGTGCGGAATGATACAAATAGTGCGGTAAGCAAGGTATTGGACTAATTAAACATGTCCCCCTCCAGGGGTGGGCTGCGGACTGGTGTTTATAATCAAATTTAATGCTCTTAGTGGAGACCACCTGAGTGTTCATCGCAGCCTTTTTCCCTCCCTGGCTATTGCATCGTGAGTTCGGCGGGTTCACTGCCGGACAGGGCCTCTGGTAAATGGAGTCCTATATATAAAAAGAAGGAAAAATAAAAAATAAGAAGAGTGACACACTTGGGAGCCCCTGGCGTGGTCAAGCCGCACTCTGGGTCTGTTGTGGTCGTGCCCCTCCCCCTATGCCCATGGTATCTCCAGAGCGTAATGATGTACGAGGAGAGTTGGTCTTGCAATCATGCGAGGGCTGGGGTTGGGGCCACATTGCTACGCGTGCTCGGAACATGCCAGGTGGTCTTGATTGATGTTGCTCCGGGCGCGTTTGGCTGTGTCCGGTCGTTTAACGGCCGGACTCGAAAATTGCCTTAGAAGGCTGCTCTGTACTTCTGCCGCAAGAGCCGCTGTATGTTCCTCCGTTCGGAGGGAGCGTTCCGTATTTCCGTTGACCGTAATGACTCCACGAAGGCCTGTCATCTTGAGCTTGAGGTATGCATAATGCGGCACC
>NW_021218247.1:0-1186 GCF_002162155.2 Triticum dicoccoides
CACGAGTGTTGATGTCTGACACGTAAACGCACCCCGGGGTTCGTTAATCGCGGAAATCACTCTGGGACCCCAAAAAAGTGAGTAATAGTCCACAAAACGGGCCAGAATCAGCCAAAATTGCGACTGTTGATGACCGACATGTAAGCGCACCTTGGGGTTCATAAACTATGGAAATCGCTTTGGGATCCCTAAACGGTGAGTAATAGTCCACGAAACGGGTCAGAATTGGCCAAAGCTGTGAGTGTTGATGACGGGCACGTAAACGCACCCCAGGGATCGTCAATCATGGAAATCGCTCTGGAACCCCAAAACGGTGAGTAACAGTGCACAAAACATACCAGAATCGGCCAAAATTGTGAGTTTTGATGACCGACACATAAACGCACCCCGGTGTTCGTCAATCGTGGAAATCACTTCGGGATCCCGAAACTGATAATAGTCCAAGAAACGAGCAAGAATCGGCCCAATCCGCGAGTCTTGACGACCAACACGTAAGCACATCTTGGGGTTCGACAACCATGGAAATTGCTTTGGGACTCCAAAACAGTGAGTAATAGTCCGTGAAAGAGCCCTGAATCGGTAAAACCTAGGGTTATTGATCAACGATACATAAACGCACCCCGGGGTTCGTCAATCATGGAAATCGCTCAGGGACCCGAAATCAGTGAGTAATAGTCCATGAAACGGGCCAAACTCGGCCGAAGCTGCAAATGTTGATGACAGACACATAAACACACCGTTGTTCGTCGATCGTGGAAATCACTACGTGACCCCAAAACTGAGTAATAGTCCAAGAGACGGGCCAGAATCGGCCAAAACCGTGATTGTTGATGACCGACACGTTAGCGCGCCTTGTGCTTCGACAACCATGGAAATCGCTTTGGGACCCCAGAAAGGTGAGTAATAGTCCATGAAACGGGCCAGAATCGACAAAAACCACGAGTGTTGATGACCGACACGTAAACGCACCACGGGGTTTGTTAATCGTGGAAATCACTGCGGGACCCCAAAACAGTCAGTATTAGTCCACGAAACGGGCCTGAATTGGCCAAAACAATGAGTGTTGATGACCGACACGTAAGTGCACCTTAGGGTTCAACAACTGTGGAAATCGCTTCGTGACCGCAAAACGGTGAGTAATAGTCCATGAAATAGGCGAGAATCGACAAAAACCACGAGTGTTGAT
>NW_021218248.1:0-840 GCF_002162155.2 Triticum dicoccoides
GTTCCTCCGACCGGGCGAGGCAGAGCGCACCCGTCCCCGCCGGACCCGCCTCGCCGGCATCGCCCGGGCGAGGGGATAAGGCTTGCGCCTCCTCGCCTCCTCGATCCCCGCCTCCACTTGCACCACCCACTCCACCTGCTCTTTCCCCCACCCTGTCTCGCTCGCCCGCCTCTCCCGAGCGCGCTCGCCGCCGTTCTCCGTCGTCTTGTCGTGAAGCTCCGCCGGGGTCGACTCCGTCGTCTGGTGCCCCCAGGTGGAGCTGGGAAGCACCGCTGACGTCGCACGAGCTCGTCCCCTTCCGCCCTTGTCGCCGGCGAGATCCCTCGAATTCCGGCTTCCCCTGCGCTCCTAACCTACCAAGGGCCATCGGCGTGCCGCTCGGTGAGCTCTCCTACCTTCTCCCTCTCCTTGCCTACATGGCGCGCCCCCTAGCTGCTTCCCCACGTGCGCCCGAACGCAGCGCCGCGGAGCTCGTCGCCGGCGAGACTCCGGTGACCTTTTGGTCACGGGCTCAAGCCCGTTGGACTCGCCGCACCACGGGGATCCTCCCCAGCCCTTCCTTTCGTTCCGTAGCACGCTGCTTCGCCTTCGCCTTCACACGTCCGAAGGTCGTCGCCGCCTTTTCCGTCGCCGGCGATGCTCCGGTCGTCCCCGACGCCAGTCATCGTCACCATCGTGTGCGCGGTGCCGGGCCGCGCCCTTAGGTCCAAGCCGTAGGTCCGGAGGCCCCCTGTAGCGCGGCTCCGGCCAACTCCGGCGAGACGCCGCCGTCGCCTTGGTCGCCGGAGCCCTCCCCGGCGCAGCCACCAACATGGATGCGTGGGCCCCATCACCTGAGTC
>NW_021218249.1:0-972 GCF_002162155.2 Triticum dicoccoides
GCGCTTACGTGTCGGTCATCAACACTCGCAGTTTGGCCGATTCTGGGCTCTTTCATGGACTATTACTCACAGTTTTGGGGTCCCGAAGTGATTTCCATGGTTGTCGGACCCCATGGTGTGCTTATGTGTTGGTCGTCAAGACTCGCGGTCTGGGCCGATTCTAGCCCGTTTCGTGGACTATTACTCACTGTCTTGTGGTCCCGGAGTGATTTCCACGATTAACGAACTTAACCCCGGGGTGCGTTTATGTGCCGGTCAGCACCACTCACAGTTTTTGTCGATTCTGCCCCGTTTCATGGCCTATTACTCACTGTTTTGAGGTCTCGGAGTGATTTCCATGATTAAGGAACCGCAGGGTGCGTTTAAGTGTCGGTCATCAGCACTCACTATTTTGGCCGATTCTGGTCCGTTTCGTGTACTATTACTCACTGTTTTGGGGTCCCAAAGCGATTTCCACGATTAACGACCCCTGGGGTGCGTTTACGTGTCCGTCGTCAACACTCAAAGTTTTGACCAATTCTGACCCGTTTCGTGGACTATTACTCGTCGTTTTGGTGTACCGAAGCGATTTCCATAGTCGTTGAACCCCGAGGTGCGCTTACGTGTCGGTCATCAACACTCGCAGTTTTGGCCAATTCTGGCCTATTTCATGGCCTATTACTCACTGTTTTGGGGTCCTAAAGAGATTTCCATGGTTGTCGAACCCCAAGATGTGCTTACGTGTTGGTCGTCAAGAATCGCAGTCTGGGCCGATTTTGGCCCATTTCTTGGACTATTACTCAGTTTTGGGTTCCCGAAGTGATTTCCACGATTGACGAACCCCTGGGTGCGTTTACGTGTGGGTCCTTAGGACTCACAATTTTGCCGATTCTGGTCTGTTTCGTGCACTATTACTCACCGTTTTGGGGACCCAGAGCGATTTCCATGATTGACGATCCCCAGGTTGAGTTTACGTGTCCGTCGTCAACACTC
>NW_021218250.1:0-1090 GCF_002162155.2 Triticum dicoccoides
CTAGAGAAAAATTAGTTGAAAGTTGATAGTAGCAATTATGCGGACTAGGTCCGTAAACTGAGGATTGTCCTCATTGCTTCATAGAAGGCTTATGTCCTTAATGCACCGCTCAGTGTGCTGAACCTCGAACGTTGTCTGTGGTTGTTGCGAACATCTGACATACACGTTTTGATAACTACGTGATAGTTCAGTTAAACGGTTTAGAGTTGAGGCACCAAAGACGTTTTTGAAACATCGCGAAACATATGAGATGTTTTGAGGGCTGAAATTGGGATTTCAGGCTCGTGCCCATGTCAAGAGGTATAAGACCTCCGATGACTTTCTTAACCTGCAAACTAAGGAGAAAAGCTCAATTGTTGAGCTTGTGCTCAGATTGTCTGAGTACAACAATCGCTTGAATCGAGTGGGAGTTTATCTTCCAGATGAAATAGTGATGGTTCTCCGAAGTCATTACCACCAAGCTGCTAGAGCTTCGTGATGAACTATAATATATCAGGGACATATATGATGATCCTTGAGATATTCGCGATGTTTGACACCGCAAAAGTAGAAATCAAGAAGGAGCATCAATTGTTGATGGTTGGTGAAACCACTAGTTTCAAGAAGGGCAAGGGTAAGAAGGGATACTTCATGAAACGGCAAATCAGCTGCTGCTCTAGTGAAGAAACCCAAGGTAAAACCCAAACCCGAGACTAAGTGCTTCTGTAATAAGGGGAACAACCACTAGAGCAGAATTACCCTAGATACTTGGTAGATAAGAAGGCTGGCAAGGTCGATAGAAGTATATTGGATATACATTGTGTTAATGTGTACTTTGCTAGTACTCCTAGTAGCACCAGGGTATTAGATACCGGTTCGGTTGCTAAGTGTTAGTAACTTGAAACAAAAGGCTACGGAATAAACGGAGACTAGCTAAAGGTGAGCTGACGATATGTGTTGGAAGTTTTTCCAAGCTTGATATGATCAAGCATCGCACGCTCCCTCTACCAAAGAGATTGGTGTTAAACCTAAATAATTGTTATTTGGTGTTTGCGTTGAGCATAGACATGATTGGATTACGTCTATCGCAATACGGTTATTCATTTAAGGA
>NW_021218251.1:0-1448 GCF_002162155.2 Triticum dicoccoides
TTATGGCCAATACGAGTACACCGTCATGTCCTTCGGCTTAACCAACGCTCCAGCCACCTTCTCTCGGTTAATGAACTCAATCTTCATGGAGTATTTGGATAAATTCGTCGTAGTTTATCTCGATGATATACTCATCTACTCCAAGAACGAGGAAGAACATGCCGAACATCTAAGGCTAGTGTTGAAGAAACTTCGAGAGCACCGCCTTTATGCCAAGTTTTCCAAATGTGAATTTTGGTTGTCAGAAGTGACCTATCTGGGTCATGTAATATCTGGTAAAGGTATTGCTGTTAACCCTGAGCGAGTTCAAGCCGTCCTTAATTGGACTCCACCCGAATCGGTCAAGCAAGTTCGGAGTTTTCTGGGCTTAGCGAGCTATTGTCGTCGCTTTGTCGAGAACTTCTCCAAGGTTGCTAAACCTCTAACCGAACTCCTCAAGAAAGATAAGAAGTTCGAATAGACTCCACAATGTGAGCACAACTTTCAGGAACTGAAAAGACGCCTGACCTCTGCTCCCGTACTGGTACCACCAGACTTCTTCAAGGACTTTGTTATCTACTGCGACGCCTCGTGACAAGGACTAGGTTGCATTCTCATGCAAGATCGACACGTAATTGCCTGCGCTTCACGGCAATTGCACCCACATGAGGAGAATTATCCTACTCATGATCTAGAGCTAGCAGCCGTAGTCTATGCACTTAAGACCTGGCGACATTACCTCCTCGGTAACCGTTGCGAAATATTCACTGATCACCAAAGTCTGAAGTACATTTTCACCCAACCGGATTTGAATCTCAGGCAAAGACGTTGGGTTGAGTTGATCACAGACTTCGACTTAGGAATAACCTACACCCCAGGGAAAGCCAACGTCATGGCTGATGCGCTAAGTCGTAAATCTTATTGTAACAACCTGATGTTACAACAAAGTCAACCGCTTCTCCATGAGGAATTTCGGAAGCTTAACCTTCACATTGTTCCTCAAGGTTTTCTTTCCACCTTGGTGGCAAAACCTACCCTTACAGATCAGATCATCAAAGCACAGAAGGTAGATCCGGGAATCTCCCGCATCAAGAGAAACATCCAGAAAGGAATTGCGAATTGCTTCTCCACTAATGATCAAGGGGTCGTATACTTCGGGAATCGACTAGTGGTTCCCAAAGTGCGAAACCTGAGGCGATTGATCCTTAAGGAAGCTCATGAATCTCCTCTCTCCATTCATCCCGGTAGTACTAAGATGTATCAGGACCTACGCCAGAGGTTCTGGTGGACTAGGATGAAGAGAGAAATTGCTCAGTATATTGCTAATTGCGACGTCTGTCGTCGTGTAAAAGCAGAGCATCAACGGCCTGCTGGCACCCTTCAACCCTTAGCTATTCCTGAATGGAAATGGGATAAAATTGGTATGGATTTCATTACCGGTTTTCCCAGGTCCAAGAGAGGGAATAATG
>NW_021218252.1:0-2033 GCF_002162155.2 Triticum dicoccoides
TCGTAGAAGTCACCTCCATAGCCTGGGAGCTCAACATGATCATCTGGAAACAGACGGTCTCGCGGAGCTTGTGGACCATAGGGGCTAGGATGAGGCCTTGGACCAACAAACGGTGGCCTGCGGGGACCGCGAGGTGGGGTGATGCCTCCTACATCACGCCAAACCATCACGTCTGGCAGAGCGGATCTCACAGGATAGAGATCGCGCATATCTGAATATCCAGCTTGCACCGCCGGTGCGAACCGAGTCAAAGTGGCCCAGTGGTCAGCACGGGTGTTGAAGAGCTCTAGCCTTAAGGCCCGATTTTCACGGTCCTTATCCTCGAGCATCTCAGCAGTGGTGCGAGTCCGTGAATCCTCCTAAGTGGGGTCAGCATAGATAGCCTGGAGATACCCTTGTGCTCCCGGAAGTGATCCTGGCATATACCGGAAATCAGAGTCCCGAAATAGACCAGATCTGACTCGCATAATGGTCATCATAGAGTAGGCGGCGTCCTGCACAGCCATCTCAATAGTAACCCCGAGACCATAGGAGCAGTGAAGAGGCTCGGTGGATCCAGGATAAGATGGAAATATCCTGACAGTGCAGAGATACTGGCTTTGATTAAAGTCTCGGAATTGCTCTTCGACCGTGTACTCAGGATACCAACGGTATCCAGCCTCAGTCATTACCCTGACCAACTTAGCAGTATGGCCGGGTACATCTAGGCATCGAGTCAGGCGAACCACTTGATTAAGGTCGCGAGTGGCCATCTGAAAGCACAATCATAATGTAAAGGCATTAGAATTTCTAGCGAAATTTCGGCAGCATAACAGCTGTAAATGCTCAAGAAGGATTTTGAGACATTTGACAAAGGATTTCATACACACTCAACATCATCATATCAAAGTTCTGGATCCATTCTAACAACATAATGTGGTAGTAGAACTGAACTAGGCTTGTATCCATCAAACTTATAAGGTACTACTGATTAGTAACTCGTGATCCTGATAGAGAGAACAGATCCTAATTCCTTAACCCCTGGTGGAAGAATGGACTAACTTAGATCAGAAAGTCATAAGGTATAAGGAGTAAAAAGAGCCTTACGTTCCAACCCACAAACAATTCCCCTACATATAACTAAAGAATTTCTAGACTCAACATCGACCAGTTTGGCTTGGAGAACCTACAGGCAGTCCGGCTCTGATGCCAACCCTGTCAGGACCCCGACTCGATGTCACATCGATCTAGCTGGTAACACCTCATATCACTTTGCGGCCTCACGCACGGTATCCCCACGGGTGTCGTCTTACCTTTTCCCGGGACCGTTTGCGCCTTTTGGCTCACGTATATGATAGTGTCGCTAGCATCCATATGATAAAGAGCCCGGGCTGACATGACTAGTCGCAAACCCAAAGTGGCACAGACTTACAGGGACAGGCATCCATGACCCAGCTTCGAATGTGTCGGTCATCAGCAAGTGGGTCCGGGCTGTAGCACTGGGCTAGCAGGACTCCGGTACTCAAAGCGTGACATTTCCCCGAAGGGACAGACACAGGAACGAAGAAGGACACATGCCGGCCAGCCTAAGTGTTCCAGAGCAGTAGCAAGCTACCATGGCTCAGCGGCAACACTAGGAGACATTTCCCGGTAAGAAAGGCTACTAAAGATAAACAACTAGATAGTCAGATCCCACACATACCAAGCATTTCAATCATACACACAATATGCTCGATATGTGCAAATACAACGAAGCATCACAACATGACTCTACGACACAAGTACTTTATTTAAGGCTCAGTGAGCCATACATAACATACACAAAGGTACGGGTCTCACGACCCCACATACAAGTCATACAGTCATACAAACCAGCAGCGGAAGTAACTTGTCTGAGTACAGACAACTAGTAAAATAAAAGAGGCTTGGAAAGCCTAGCTATACTACGTGGTCCTTCACAAGCTCAGGGTCACCACCTGGGTCTTTAGCCTACTCGTTGATGTCAACGTCTACATAGAACCCATCAGAAGGGGTTGCAGCGTCTTCTGTAAAAA
>NW_021218253.1:0-1242 GCF_002162155.2 Triticum dicoccoides
CTTCCCAGAATCGAACCTGAGAACCGTCCCTAACCGTGAAGGTTCCAAATTGGAATAAGAATTCCTTGGCCTTCATCATGCCACACCAAAAATATGAATCGCCAGGTTTCCAGTGAACTTGAGAAATGGTTTTGGATCCACATACATGTTACGAATGATTTCCTGCCACACTCCATTCTCAGTGAGTAGTTTGTGAACCCATTTGCTAAGAAGATCAATGTTTTTAATCTGAAGGTCTTGAATTCCAAGTCCCCCTTGACTTTTAGGTCGACATAATAAACTCCACCTAGCTAGTAGATATTTCTTGGATTTATTATCACACTGGAAAAAAAATCTGGACCTAAAGTAATCGAGATGCTGAAGAACCCTTTTCGGGAGATGAAAGAACGACAACATATATAAAACCATGTCGCTGAGGACGGAAATGATCAAGATCAATCGCCCCCCCATATGACAAAAGTTTGGCCTTCCAACTCGCTAGTCGTTTCTCAAGTCTCTCTTCCATGTGCTTCCACTCAGCGATAGTTAAACACCGATAGTAATGGGAATACCCATATGCCGAATCGAGAATTGTCCGAGCTGGCATCTAAAAATCTCAGCATGCTCAGGTGCAGATTCTGCAGCATCGCCGAAGCAAAAAAAGTTCGCTCTTATAAAAGTTAATTTTGAGACCAGAAAGTTCCTCAAATGCACATAAAAGCAGCTTGAGCTTTCTTCCTTTATCTAGATCATGATCCATGAAAAGTATAGTGTCATCAGCATATTGTATAATAGATAGACCTTGTACCAAATGAGGAATGACACAGGTAACTTGGCCGGCCATCTTAGCCCGCTCAACAACGGTAGCTAACATGTCGGCCACAATATTAAACAAAATAGGGGACGCGGGATTCCCTTGACGAATCCCATTCCTTGTCTGAAAATAATTGCCAACATCATCGTTAACTTTGATGGTCGAGAGGGAGCAGCTTGTTATATGACTTGCGCACCACTCATTGGAGGGAGGGAGTGCTTCTCCTGTACCGTGCGTTTCACTGATCATGGATGACCACGTTGGTGTGAAGACACCAATTGTTTCTTCTTTACCGGACTGCCGGACACTACTCTACTGATGGATAACCACAGACAGTTGTGCCTATTTGTCCTTGCTCCTGCTACATACGTACTACATTTTTTCTAGACAGCCTCACGAAGCTTTTATTTAACTCGTCACAATGTTTACAAGGACTGAGGGAAGGTCTC
>NW_021218254.1:0-1169 GCF_002162155.2 Triticum dicoccoides
ATCATCCGTATGACATGGTAGATACAGAAACTGCTTCTTTATTCCATCGTCATGCACACCATACAAGGTTTAGTACAAGACCAAACAAAGTACTATTATGGTGAGAAAAGGATTACATCTCGTCAGAGGCATTCCAAGCTCCTATACATTATTTTCTACACCTCCGGAAAGAGTACAAACTAGGACATATCCCACGAGTCACGCGGAACGATAGATGACACAGCTAGTGCGAACTAGTGATGCTACCCCTAACTCAGACCGATCCGTAGTAGTCCTCATAAAAGTCACCTCCATAGCCTGGAAGCTCAACATGTTCATCCGGAAACAGATGATCTCGCGGAGCTTGTGGACCATAGGGGCTAGGATGAGGCCTTGGACCAACAAACGGTGGCCTGCGGGGACCGCGAGGTGGGGTGATGCCTCCTACATCATGCCAAACCATCACGTCCGGCAGAGCAGATCTCACAGGATAGAGATCGCGCATATCCGAATATCCAGCTTGCACCGCCAGTGCGAACCGAGTCAAAGTGGCCCAGTGATCGGCACGGGTATTGAAGAGCTCTAACCTTAAGGCCCGATTTTCACGGTCCTTATCCTCGAGCATCTCAGCAGTGGTGCGAGTTCGTGAATCCTCCTGAGTGGAGTCAGCATAAATAGCTTGGAGATATCCTTGTGCTCCCGGAAGTGATCCTGGCATATACCGGAAGTCAGAGTCCCGAAATAAACCAGATCTGACTCGCATAATGGTCATCATAGAGTAGGCGGCATCCTGCACAGCCATCTCGATAGTAACCCCGAGTCCATAGGAGCAGTGAAGAGGCTCAGTGGATCCAGGATAAGATGGAAATATCCTGACAGTGCAGAGATACTGGCTTTGATTAAAATCTCGGAATTGCTCTTCGACCGTGTACTCAGGATACCAGCGGTATCCAGCCTCAGTCATTACCCTGACCAACTTAGCAGTATGGCCGGGTACATCTAGGCATCGAGTTAGGCGAACCACTTGATTGAGGTCGCGAGTGGCCATCTGAAAGCATAATCATAATGCAAGGCATTAGAATTTCTAGCAAATTTTCGGCAGCATAACAGCTGTAAATGCTCAAAAAGGATATTGAGACATTTGACAAAGGATTTCGTACACACCCAACATCATCATATCAAAGTTCTGG
>NW_021218255.1:0-1311 GCF_002162155.2 Triticum dicoccoides
ATAGTTACTGCCCAGTTCTTATAATTACATGCCATTTATTATTTCTTAGAGCCCATTTTCTTGTTAAGCCTAATGCATCCCTCCTAGGAAAGATTTGCAGCCCAGCGGGATGGAGAAAACAACTTGACCTTGCCTGGGTATTCTTAAAAAAAGTATAGCTGGGCTAGCAATTTTGAGCTTGAAAAAATTTAATATCTGGGATGGATATCTGGCCTGGGCTAGACGGGCCACAGCCCGCCCAGTTAATACCTGCAGCGATGTTTTTGTTGTTGTTCAGAGGAGAAAAATTAATATTTGGGCTAAACATCAAAAAACTCTGCAGTGCTCACACCTCAAAAACACAAATACTGCTCGAGCTGCTTGGTCCTAGCTGTCGGCCACTTCTTGTGCAATTCTCTCGTTTATTGTCTACATAGGTTGACAATGGTGTGGGACCGTGATGTTAGGAAACCAGGAGGAAGCAAAAAAATTGTATAGTTATATATATATATATATATATATGTATATATATATATATATAAAATAAGGAGGCACTTGCGTACCTGAGGCTATGGCCCTGGTGGGTCCCCATTGTCATCCTCTCTAAGTAAAGTCATCTCCTCGCCCGCACGCGCTTTCTGCCCGAAACAGTCAGCGCCGCCCGGCCCACTTCCCGGTGCAGGCGATTGCTCCGCCTTCAAACGACACAAGTGCCATTCATCCATCCATTTTCCGCCCACATTAATGATACTCGGTTACCGAGGCGGCTACTCCGGCGCCACACGTTCGTCCCTCCGCCGCCCACCATTGCTATATAAACTGTTGCGCCGGCCATAGCCGTAGTCATCCGCATCTGTTCCCTTTCTCCTGTCCACACCACTACTTCCCACCATGGCTTCCTCGCGCTCCAGCGCTCTTCGGGACGGGAGGACGACGGACCACAAGGAGATGGTAGCCATTGCTGCCGACCGGTTGGCCGGCAGGCAACCGGAGGACGATGACGTCCCAATGGAGAACATGGTAATCGACGATCCGGCGCCAACCCCCTCCTCCGCGCCATCCTCGCCGGTGCATTGCACCATGACCATCGGCGAGGCCCGTGCCCAATATATGGACACAGTGAGGCAGATGCGTGAGGAGCAGTTCCGGGAGGCACACGCCGACGCCGCCTACAACCACCATCTCCTCCAGGAGCACCTGCAGGTGGAGGAGCAGATCGCCGTGGAGCGGGCGGAGCAGGAGGCGCTGCTTGACTCGTATCGCTCCGCCCGCGAGGGCCGCTGTCGGTGTTAAAACCGGCGGATCTCGGGTAGGGGGTCCCGAACTGTGCGT
>NW_021218256.1:0-936 GCF_002162155.2 Triticum dicoccoides
CTCTCACCACAAGACCACATCCACATCCTTACTACATCCAATGGTTCAACAACAGCGGCAAGGTTAAGGTAACACGTACTGTTCGTGTGCATTTTAGTATCTCTACATATGCTGATTATGTTGATTGTGATGTGGTACCTATGCAAGCATGTTCCTTATTACTTGGTAGACCATGGCAATTTGATAAAAATTATGTACACCATGGTAGAAACAATCACTATACTCTTGTTCATAAGGATAAAAATATTACTTTGCTTCCTATGACTCCTGATTCCATTTTGAAAGATGATATTAATAGAGCTAATAAAGCACAACAGGAGAAGAATAAGAGTGAAAATCAGATTGTGGCAAAAGAATTTGAGCAACAAATGAAGCCTAATAATAAACCATCTAGTGTTGCTTCTGAAATTAAATTGAAAAGTGCATGTTTATTTGCCACAAAATCTGATATTGATGAGCTAGATTTTAGCAAATCTATTTGCTATGCTTTTGTGTGCAAAGAGGCATTATTTTCATTCGAGGACGTGCCTTCCTCTTTGTCTCCTGCTGTCACTAACATTTTGCAGGAGTTCGCTGACGTTTTTCCACAAGACGTGCCACCGGGATTACCGCCTATTCGAGGGATTGAGCATCAGATTGACTTAATTCCCGGTGCTTCACTGCCAAACCGTGCACCATACCGTACCAATCCAGAGGAGACGAAGGAGATTATGCGTCAAGTACAAGAGCTTCTCGACAAAGGTTATATACGCGAATCCCTTAGTCCTTGTGCTGTTCCTATTATTCTAGTGCCGAAAAAGGATGGTACATCACGTATGTGTGTTGATTGTAGAGGCATTAATAATATTACTATTCGTTATCGTCATCCTATTCCTAGGCTAGATGATATGCTTAATGAATTGAGTGGCTCTACAATATTCTCCAAAGTTGATTTGC
>NW_021218257.1:0-1238 GCF_002162155.2 Triticum dicoccoides
AGGTTCAAACAAGCATGGCTAAAACGCAAATGCAAAACAGATTCCAGACTTAGTGAAATTAACACTAGTCTGAAATTTCAGATCACGATGCTCTCTTCGGAGCAGCAAAACAACATGATAGAAAACCTGAACATGACAAGTAAGAACATGGCATGGAGCTACTCAACAAGCTTAACAAAACACCCAAAGTGACCTGGGGCCAAAAGGGTTCACAAAATACTCTACCGAGCTCACGAACATCGCTCGAACACAATCAGTTTTCAGACTTAGTGAAAACTGAGACACGCTGAAATATAACTCACGAAGGCATGTAAACGAGATCGATGCACTCACTACGGTGCAAGTCATGGCAAGGAAAGCATATAACCAGCAAGAAGGCACAATGTGCTAGCTACACATGGCAAGAACAAAGGCATAGCATGCATGGAACACTAACGGTAGCATCGGCAAAATCGCAAACAAGTTGACGATCTGCCCAGATTAACAACGAAGCAAAAGTTGAGCTCGATTGAGTCAACCTAGAGCACTCCACATATGCAAACAAAGACATGGATGGATAGAGCATAACATAAATATCAAAACTCCCTTACTGATCATCCTCAAAAGAGGCACGGATCACTAGGAAACAAGCTGGACATATAGCATCATGAACTAAAATATCCCAGACTTAGTGAAAATCACTAAGTCCCTAAAATCTGTAATCTCAGGTACCTCTCTTCGCAAGCTTGCACAAGACAACACACACATCCTAAAAATGCATGGGTGGCACCTCTGGAAAGAAGACAAAATGCTTAACAATTCATCCCAAAGGGGCACAGGCATATCATGCACGAATTAAACATGGCAAAAATGACAAAAGTGCATGATGAACTAACGGATCTGCAATTTAACTCACGAAGCCTCCTACTAACAGCATTTTGTGTATCAAGATGACCTCAAATGCGAATGATGCAATGGAATGAAATGATGTACATGTCGAGGCGAAGATTTTAATATATCATATGCCCAAAACGAAGCTACGGTTGCAAAGTTACGGGCAGTCAAAGCATGCATAAAAATTAAGAGGGAGAGGGAAGAAAGTCAACCCAGATCTAGGGTTTGGCACTGTAGCGCGGATCCGGCGGGGCACTGTAGCAGATCGAAGGAGCTCGAGGTCGCCGGACTTGGGAGCTCGCCGGCGACGAGGAAGGAGGCGGCCGGAGCGGGGAGGAGGTCGCCGGGGCGACGCCGGCGTGGAG
>NW_021218258.1:0-919 GCF_002162155.2 Triticum dicoccoides
TTGACTGAAGACTAAATTGGGGTCACACGATTTTATTTTATTTTGGTACTGTCCGATCTACGCCGGATGGCTTGATGGCCGTCTTGTGCCTCCCGCCTGACACTGTTTGGAATATTCCCCGAAGAGCCAGCGACCAACGGTAGAGCAGCCTGCCTCCGCCGTCCGTGGCCTCGTCCAAAACCCGGCTCCCCGCCCCACCGCACTACCATGGTTGCGCCGCCCCCGGGCCAATCCACAAAGACTCCCCGTCATCCAGATTCGGCGGCGGCAGTACCTTCAACCCACGCAACTCTAAAAGATATCCATCTAAGCGCTGCTTCCGTAGCGAACTTGCGGCCCCGCATCCTTATGTTAGACACCAGCCAACTGGCAGCCTAGGAGCTCCGCCACCTCGAGGGGTGCTGCTTCCCATTCGGAATCGATTGGCCCAGAATAAAAATGCAGACAACTGACGCCTAAATAAAGTGATTTCAGATGAGGGGGCGACCTATCTAGTGGCATGGTGAAGTAGGCAGGTCCAGCTGCTGAGTCGGTGAGGCCGGTGCGGTTGTGGTGGTGACCGGCGGCAGGGAAAGAGCGATGTCACGACGATCAACGGCTACGCGGAAGCAGCGCCAGGACTCTGGACGGATCTGAAGTTGGAGCCGCCCCTGCGCCGTGAACAACGGCGGGGGTGAATCGGCTCCGGTACGGTTCACGCAGCCGTCATCGAGGTAGCACCAGCAGCACAGAGTAAGAGGCACACGGCCCAATGCACGACGGCAATTGGACAGCGTCTCCGGCATTAGGGAGGAGGGCGGCTGTGAAATTGGTGCTGTGGGGGTGCCATGGAGGTGGGGCTGAGGTTTCGCGGCTCGGGAGAAGGGAGCTTCCCTGGGAGAAGGTGATTTGGCGCCCACGAGGTATGAATGGGGGCGGG
>NW_021218259.1:0-742 GCF_002162155.2 Triticum dicoccoides
TTCCCCCTTTAGTCCCGGTTGGTGCCACCAACCGGGACCAAAGGCCTTGTGCTGCCCCGCGCCAAATGTTTAGTCCCACCTCACTAGTTGAGAGGGAGCCGCACCAGTTTATAAGGTGCGGTGCGGCTCCCCTCTCGAGCTGCTCTCTAAAGCAGGCTTTCGGGCCTAACTCTGCCATCCGTGCCTGTGGGCCTACTGGGCCTTCCACGGGCCTGAATCCTGGCCCATAGGGTTTCTAGTCGTATTCAGGCCGTGGGGGCCCAGTAGGTGGCATTTTTTTTTGTTTTTTTGTTTTATTTGTTGCTTTATTTAGTTTATTTTGGTTTTGGTTTATTTTTTTTGGTCTTTTGCTTTATTTTTTAATTCTTTTTGCTTTTAGTTTTAGAAAAATTATAAACTTTCTGTTAGTGCCATTAGTTTTCAAATCTGAAAACTCTTTTTTTGTTTTCTTTGTTGCTTTATTTATTTTATTTTGTTTCTACTTACAACAAAATACTTATTGTTGCTATTTTTATTTTTTTTCAGTTTTTTGTTCTGTTTTCTGCATTATTTAGTTTTTGTTGTTTTTTGCTTTATTTTTTAATTCTTTTTGCTTTTAGTTTTAGAAAAATTATAAACTTTCTGTTAGTGCCATTAGTTTTCAAATCTGAAAACTCTTTTTTTGTTTCCTTTGTTGCTTTATTTATTTTATTTTGTTTCTACTTACAACAAAATACTTATTGTTGCTATTTTTATTTTTTTT
>NW_021218260.1:0-1102 GCF_002162155.2 Triticum dicoccoides
TGTTTGTGCTTTCACTAGTTTTGCATGTGTATGGTGGTCTGAACATTGTAGATTATATCCTATTCCAACTACTTGGGCTGCTTTGAAAACTGCTATGCGTACGCGTTGGGTTCCACCATATTATCAACGTGAATTGCTTCAAAAATTGCAGCGTTTAAGACAAGGGAAAAATTCTGTAGAAGAATATTATCAGGAATTACAAACTGGCATGATTAGATGTGGTATTGTTGAGGAGAATGAAGCTATGCTTGCATGTTTTCTGGGTGGATTAAATAGAGAGATTCAGACCATTCTAGACTATAAGGAGTATACTAATATCACTCGTTTATTCCATCTTGCTTGTAAAGCTGAACGTGAAGTGCAGGATCGACAAGCATTGGGGCGAACTAACTTTTCTGCAGGCCGACCTTCATCATGGACACCACGTGCATCTTCTACTTCAACTGCACTAGCACCTCCATAAGGTGCCACCTCCAGCCGTGATACAAGAAAACAGGCACAACCACCATTATCTGCCAAGAGCGCACCTGCGGGGCCTACACAGCATTCTTCTTCTTCCATAGCATCAACAGGGCACACAAGTGATATTATTTGTCGTCGTTGTAAGGGAGGAGGTCATTATGCAAGAGAATGCAAATCTCCGCGTGTGATGATTGCTACCGTGGATGGTGGATATGAGTCCGCTAGTGACTATGATGAGGAGACTTTGGCTCTTATTACACGTGAAGAACATGGTGGAGATGATTCTGATAATGAGACGCAATACATGGCTCCTGAAGACGCTGACAGGTATGAATGTTTAGTTGCTCAACGTGTTTTGAGTGTGCAGATCACACAAGCTGAGCAAAATCAGAGGCACAATTTGTTCCATACCAAGGGAGTTGTGAAGGAACGTTCTGTGCGCGTCATCATAGACGGAGGGAGCTGCAACAACTTGGCTAGCATGGAGATGGTCGAGAAGCTTTCTCTCACCACAAGACCACATCCACATCCTTACTACATCCAATGGTTCAACAACAGCGGCAAGGTTAAGGTAACACGTACTGTTCGTGTGCATTTTAGTATATCTACATATGCTGATTATGTTGATTGTGATGTGGTA
>NW_021218261.1:0-669 GCF_002162155.2 Triticum dicoccoides
TTGGCATGGTATCATCATTTCACCCACATAGCATGTGCAAGAAAGTACAAAGGCTTACGGCAAAAACTGGATGCACTTTGTGTACAAAACAGACAATCTCCTTCGAAGTATCAGGTTTCATACGGAAACTCGTCTGTTACAAAGGGATTTCATTTTTTTGAACTTATTTGAACTCCATAGTTTTTCTGTGTTCAAAATGCACCATTCAAAGCCACATCATCAATTTACTACCCTTTCTGACTTCATTTGTTATTTTTATGCATTTACTGATTATTTTGAGCTATAAGACCATGAAATTGAAAAGCATTTGAAATGAACTCTGAAAAGGTTCCAAGTTGGCATGGTATCATCATTTCACCCATATAGCATGTGCAAGAAAGTATAGAGGCTGACGGCAAAAACTGGATGCACTTTGTGTACAAAACAGACAATCTCCTTCGAAGTATCAGGTTTCATACGGAAACTCGTCTGTTACAAAGGGATTTCATTTTTTTGAACTTATTTGAACTCCATAGTTTTTCTGTGTTCAAAATGCACCATTAAAAGCCACATTATCAATTTACAACCCTTTCTTACTTCATTTGTTATTTTTAATGCATTTACTGATTATTTTGAGCTATAAGACCATGAAATTGAAAAGCATTTGAAATGAACTCTGAAAAGGTTCCA
>NW_021218262.1:0-1042 GCF_002162155.2 Triticum dicoccoides
TAACCCTTTACGACGAACTCTTTTACCACCTCCATAATCGAGAAAAATTCCTTAGTCCACTAATTTCTAAGGATAACTTTGACCGCTGTCCTGTGATCCATTCTTGGATCACTCTTGTACCCCTTGACTGACTCATGGCAAGGCACACTTCAGGTGCGGTACTCAGCATGGCATACTGTAGAGCCTACGTCTAAAGTATAGGGGACGACCTTCGTCCTTTCTCTCTTTTCTGCCGTGGTCGAGCTTTAAGTCCTAACTTCGTACCTTACAACTCAGGCAAGAACTCCTTCTTTGACTGGTCCATCTTGAACACCTTCAAGATCATGTCAAGGTATGTGCTCATTTGAAAGTATTATTAAGCATTTTGATCTATCCTTATAGATCTTGATGCTCAATGTTCAAGTAGCTTAATCCAGGCTTTCCATTGAAAAACACTTTCAAAATAACCCTATATGCTTTCCATAAATTCTACGTCATTTCTGATCAACAATATGTCAACAACATATACTCATCAGAAATTCTATAGTGCTCCCACTCACTTCTTTGGAAATACAAGTTTCTCGTAAACTTTGTACAAACCCAAAATCTTTGATCATCATCAAAGCACACATTCCAACTCTGAGATGCTCACTCCAGTCCTTAGAAGGATTGCTGGAGCTTTGCATACTTATTAGCATCTTTTGGGATTGACAAAACCTTCCGGTTGTATCACATACAACCTTTCCTCAAGTATAACGTCGAGGAAACAATGTTTTGACATCCTATCTGCAAGATTTCATCAATCATGCAGTAACTGCTAATCCAATTCCAACAGACTCTTAGCATCGCTACGAGTGAGAAAACCTCACCGTAATCAACTCCTTGAACTTGTCGGAAAATATCTTAACGACAAGTCGAGCTTTCTTAATGGTAATTCTTACCATCATTGTCTGTCTTCCTTTTAAAATCCATCCGTACCCAATGGCCTTACGACCATCAAGTATTTCTTCCAAAGTCATGGATCCGTTCTCGGATTTTATGGCCTCGAGCCATTTATCGGAAT
>NW_021218263.1:0-1217 GCF_002162155.2 Triticum dicoccoides
CACTCCGGGACCCCAAAACAGTGAGTAATAGTCCATCAAACGGGCCAGAATCGGCCGAAACTGCCAGTGTTGATGACCAACACGTAAACGCACCCCAGGGTTCGTTAATCGTGGAAATCACTCTAGGACCCCAAAATAGTGAGTCCATGAAATGGGCCAGAATAGGCCAAAACTGCGAGTGTGGATGACCGACACGTAAGCGCACCTTGGGGTTCAACAATTATGGAAATCGCTTCGGGACCCCAAAAAGTTGAGTAATAATCCAAGAAACGGGCTAGAATCGGCCAAAACTACTAGTGTTGATGACCGACACGTAAATGCACTCGAGGGTTCGTTAATCGTGGATATCACTCCGGGACCCCAAAATAATGAGTAATAGTCCATGAAATGGGCCAGAATCGGCCAAAACTGCCAGTGTTGATGACCAACACGTAAACGCACCCCAGGGTTCGTTAATCGTGGAAATCACTCTGGGACCCCAAAATAGTGAGTCCATGAAACGGGCTAGAATCGGCAAAACTGCTAGTGTGGATGACTGACACGTAAGCTCACCTTGGGGTTTAACAACTATGGAAATCGCTTCGGGACACCAAAACGGTGAGTAATAATCCAAGAAACGGGTCAGGATCGGCCAAACCTGCCAGTGCTTATAGCCGACACGTAAACGCACCCCAGGTTTCGTTAATCGTGGTAATCATTCCAGGACCCCCAAATAGTGAGTAATAGTTCACGGAACGGGCCAGAATCGGCCAAAACTGACAGTGTTGATGACCGACACGTAAGCTCATCTTGGGGTTGAAAAACTATGGAAATCGCTCCGGGACCCCAAAACAGTGGGTGATAGTCAATGAAGCGGGCCAGAATCGGTCAAAACTGCCAGTGTTGATGACCGACATATAAGCGCACCTTGGTGTTTAACAACTATGGAAATCGTTTCGGGACCCCAAAACAATGAGTAATAATCCAAGAAACGGGTCAGAATCGGCCAAAATTACGAGTGTTGATGACCGACACGTAAACGTACCATAGGGTTCGTTAACCATGGAAACCACTCCGGGACCCCAAAACAGTGACTAATAGTCCATCAAACGGGCTAGAATCGGCCAAAACTGCCAGTGTTGATGACCGACACGTAAGCGGACCTTGGGGTTAAACAATTATGGAAATCGCTTCGGGGCCCCAAAAAGGTGAGTAATAATCCAAGAAACGGGCCAGAA
>NW_021218264.1:0-1100 GCF_002162155.2 Triticum dicoccoides
CCATAAAAAGGCCCATCGGCCAAAACTGTGAATGTTGATGACCGACACGTAAACGCACTCCGTGGTTCGTTAATCGTGGAAATCACTTCGGGACCCGAAAACAGTGAGTAAAAGTCCACAAAATGGCCGAAATCGCCAAAACTGTGAGTGCTGTTGACCGACACGTCCACGCACCCCGTCATTCGTTAATCGTGGAAATCACTCAGGGACCCCAAAACTGTGAGTAGTAGTCCACGAAATGGACCAGAATCGGCCAAAATTGTTAGTTTTGATGATCGACACGTAAGCGCATCTTGGGGTTCAACAACAACGGAAATCTCTTCGGGACCCCAAAATGGTGAGTAATAGTCCACGAAATGGGTCAGAATTGGCCAAAATTGTGAGTGTTGATGACCAACACGTAAGCGCAACTTGGGGTTCAACAACTATGGAAATCGTTTCGGGACCACAACACGGTAAGTAATAGTCCACAAAATGGGTCAGAATTGGCCAAAACTGTGAGTGTTGATGACGCACACGTAAACGCACTCCGGGAATCATCAATCGTGGAAATCGCTTTGTTACCCCAAAGCGATGGGTAATATTGCTCGAAATGGACCCGAATTGGCCAAAATTGTGAGTGTTGATGACCGTCACTTAAAAGCACGCCGGGGTTCGTTCATCATGGAAATCACTCCGGGACCCCAAAATAGTGAGCAATAGTCCACAAAATGTCCCATCGGCCAAAACTGTGAATGTTGATGACCGACACGTAAACGCACCCCGGGGTTTGTTAATCGTGGAAATCACTCCGGGACCCCAAAACAGTGAATAATAGTCCACAAAACAGCAAAAATCGGCCAAAACTGTGAGTGTTGTTGACCGACACGTAAACGCACCCCGGGATTCGTTAATCGTGGAAATCACTCAGGGACCCCAAAACAGTGAGTAATAGTCCACTAAACGGACCAGAATCGGAGAAAATTGTGAGTGTTGATGACCGCGACACAAAAACGCATCCAGGGGTTCGTTAATCGTGGAAATCACTCCGGGACCCCAAAATAGTGAGTAATAATCCATGAAACGGGCCAGAATCGGCCAAAGCTGTGAGTGTTGATGAC
>NW_021218265.1:0-531 GCF_002162155.2 Triticum dicoccoides
TCTATTAATTCAACTAGTTCAACTAATCTCATATACCTAAATTTTCTTACTAAAAATAAACTAGTTATATTAATTCAACTAGTTCAACTAAGCATTTACTAAAAATAAAGTAGTTCTATTAATTCAACTAGTTCAACTAATCTCATATTCCTAAATTTTCTTACTAAAAATAAACTAGTTATATTAATTCAACTAGTTCAACAAAGCATTTACTAAAAATAAACTAGTTCTAATTCATCTAACATTCTAAAAAATAAACTAGTTATATTAATTAATTTATCTAAACAATAGGAAACAGAAAATAAGTAAAAAAAATATGTGTGTCAGTGTGTGTGTATGTGCCTATACGTTCATGTGTGTGTGTATGTGTGTGTGTGTATGCATGTGTGTATGTGTGTGTGTATGTGTGTGTGTGGTACGATCGAGCGGGCGTACGGGCGGCGAGTGCGGCGGGAACGACCGGCGACGACGGGCGGCGGGGCCGCGACGACGACGACGGGCGGTGGGGGCGCGCGGCGACGAGGGACGACG
>NW_021218266.1:0-1026 GCF_002162155.2 Triticum dicoccoides
CGCCTTCTTCTTCTTCTTCTTCTTGCTTTTCCTCATCGGCGTCGGCTCCTCCTCCTCTTCCTCCTCCTCCTCCGGCTCTTCCTCGCCGTAATCGAGCTCGTCGTCCACGTCGGCGAGGTCCTGCGTGGCGAACCCGGGGGAAGCGGCGGCCGCAGCCGAGCCGGCTGCGATGATGTCCTCCATGTCGGCCTCCGTCCTGTCGGCGCCGCCGAGATGCGACGAGGAAGAGGCTTGTGAGTAGAGGCCGCGGCGGAGAGGCAGCGTCGGTGAGGCTGTGTAGTCCGGCGGCAAGTACGTGTACGGCAGGTACTGCACGCCGACGAACGCTGGTGAGGGCGTGCTTTGGACGGGGCGCCCATGGGGGAAGCTGATGTTGGGGTTGAAGCCGCCATGAGCATCCCCGTCGACATAGCTCGGCAACGGCGTGCTCCAATGGTGTGGCGACGATGAGAACCCGGCCGGAGAGCCGACGCTTTACTGGCTCCAGGCCACGCACGGATGCCCGGGTGGAATCATCATCGCCGCGCGCGCTGCCTCTACTTGTTCGGCCGCCACACACGCCGCCTCCGCTTGTTCGGCCGCTGCACGCTCCACAGCTGCTTTGTCCCGGGCCTACTTGGCCCTGTTGCGTGTGTCGGCGGTGACGACTTCCCGGCGCTCCACGTCCGCCTTCCACTCAGCGTTGGTCATGTCGGGGGGCTTGGACAGTGGAGCCCTAGGCTTCCTTTGCTTCGACGGGGCGGCGGCTGCGGAATCCGTCACGGCGCACGGCATCACGTATTTCTTCGGCGGCATGGCGGGCGGAGAAATGGAGAAGAGTGGGGTTTGGCGGGAGGAATGGAGAAGATGAGGGGGGAGCGGGAGGAAACGGCGGGAAAAAGTCTTCCAGTCGCCGACAAAGCAGCCCCACGCCGCTTGTCGCTTCCGCCGGCGCGCCCAGGAGACACCCGGGCACTTGGGTTCGGGGCGGGATCGCCGACTCTGGATTTCGCCCAAACCTGCGCTAAAGGAGATCCTGGGGGCATG